>NW_021851748.1:1239835-1247743 GCF_003651465.1 Formica exsecta
CTTTCCTCATGTTCTTGGCGCAGAATTTTTCGCTATCTCTATTGTACGCGGCGTATCCGGTAAAACTATTGTGCATAGAAATACAGGTAGCACTCGTCACAAAGCGAGTTAAAGATTTTATTTTTAAACTTTATTTATTTTTAAGATTTATTTATTTATTTTAAGATTTATTTATTTATTTTAAGATTTATTTATTTATTTTAAGATTTATTATTAGTGAAAGAAAATAATTATCTCTCAAATTTTTTGAAACATTTAATCTCAAAAAACTTTACAAATAATACTTTTATAAAAATATTATCATTAGATGAAAAATATTTATAACATATAATTTTAAGAAATTATTAGACGTTTAATCAGAATAAACCGTAAAGTTATTAGATAATATCGTGTGGATTTATAGGTTTAATATTTATATACTAGATTGTTGAGACACGTTATATTGTTTTCTTGACATATATAATACATTTCCACGACATTCCGCTTCCTCGTTACGCGGCCAGAATCTCAAGCTTTCAAGAGACAGACTTTGATCTCGATTTTGACCAGGCCCACTGAGTATCGCATTACCATCATCCTTCCCCCTGTAAATTGTCTCTATTCGTATGAATAAAGCCAACTGTCAGACTCGAATTAGTTTGTTTACGAAACATCGAGCATCATGAGACATTCCGCGAGGCCACCGCGGTGGTCGGCATAAGAAAGCATAAAAGTCGCACTGATACGATCAAGCGGCATTCCCACTCGCACTTTATTGTCCGTCCTACTATGAACAGAACGCGGACTCTTACGTATATACGCCCTATCCCTCTCATCTAAATATTTTAATTGCTCCGACGTTTCGGCGCCGGCGCATTGCATTGTTAACCAAATAATCGGATCATTAAAATTTTTCGCGTATTCCCAAACGGAGAGATAAAAACCACATCTAAATTTATCGCGAATATTGTTGGCATAAAAAACATACGAATTAAAAAATATGTAGTTAGAGAAAGCATTTAAAGAATAACATGACAGAGATACTTTTCCGAGCATGTTAATAACTGGAAAATTATCCACGATTTTATGCGCCCAGATGCGGGCGTAATTTATCGCGTCGAGATGATCACAGATTTATGGAACTTTTAGCGTGTCATCGACGTCGATGTGTTTAAGACGGACGGACGGGCCGGACGGCGAAGGGAATAGAAGATTGAGCCACACTCACGTACGCGCGAATGAATACCTAATTAAGATCTTAATTACTACGGCCAGTAACGGCGTTTCACCTTCGACCGACTCCCACGATGCGGTTTATAAGATTGTTAATATCATCATTTATATCTCGGTAACGCGAGATCGTTAGTGTCCCGGAGCACCGTTAATCAGCTCCCGGTTGTATAAAGCGGTCAACCCTTTGCGCGCCGAATAGGATAATTCATGGCAACCCTTTTCTCGCTCCGCTGCCGGGAGCGGCGCGTATAATGAGGTCTCTTTAGACCGAGGCAACGTGAATGGACGTACGGATAATTGCGGTCCATTACAATTCGACCACCGCGACGGCCGCGCGATCGAAAATATCTTTCTCATTTTCTCTCTCTCTCTCTCTCTCGTCATCAACGCGCCAACAGCTGCTCGTAGCCCCAATACACATCTTCCTTTTATCTCGAAGGAGAAGAAAGCGTTTACGCATCTGAACTCACCCGGTTGTCCAATACACATATTACGATATCGTAAATCGTTTGTGTCCTTGAAGCTCGATCGATCGAGCGTTCGGTAACTGTCATTAACAAACGACATTTAGCTGACGTTTATTGACGCGCCAAAATTTATATACGGGATGTGGCGGTTTTACGGCCCGTCCGCGCAACATATTTCCGCGCCGTGTGTGATAAATTACCGCGCGAGTTTATGCGTGCTCGCATGTCTCGGAAGTAGGAAAGCTGGACTGGCGTATGCATGTATCACATTACGGCTGAGCATCTGGTCTTGAGTCAATTTCTCACGCTGTATCGAGAGTTAATCAACCTCGATGAACCGGTGTCGAAGTCGTCGATAGACAGACAGACGCATTTTGCTTCTAAGTACGTGGCAGAGTCACGTTCGACTCTGCGTAGGATCCTCGTATCTGATATATAATATGACTCTTCTTTCAAAAATTCTTGTTATTTCTATTGCGTCTTGATGCTGACGTCGTTTCCCAGTATCATTTCTCGACGTCACGAATATTGTTGCAACGGGATTCAAAGGGAGGAAGTTTCAACATCGGCATCAAGACATAGTACGCACAATAAGAATTCTTTTAAATAAGAGTCGTATATGTATATATTAGATACGAAGATCTTATATGATCTTGACCATTGTTAAATCAAATTTGTGAGAAAAAGGGACAGCCTTAAATATAATCTGCAAAATAGATGATAGTGAGCACATAAAAGAGAAAAATTAGTGGCATTAAGAAATTTAAATCTACGTAACCACCTGTTGATTCTCTGTGCATGCAACCATCGATTGATCCTCCGCAAATATATAATTGTTTCTGCTTTATTTAAAAATTTTTTACACACATGTCAATGTGAATCATGTATCAAGCTTGATTTCATTTTTTAAATATTATGCAAATCTTATCTTTTAAAATATCAAATATAAATATAATTTAAAAATGATGCTTTTGCGGAAAAATTACGAAATTATATAATAGATTTAGAATTATATAATATTATATAATTCCATCATTATTTATCTTTATCGTTATGTTTTATGTGTGACTTAAAGAATAGTTTTAATTTTTAATTGTGTTGCTATCTTCTTTTTATAATGTAATTACCTTATACGTCAAGAATGATTACAAAGGAGGGGTACGGTATTTTATAATTCTGAAATATAATTCACACATAGAATATATCAATCAACCCCATAAAATGTAAATCAATTTCCAAACAGTTTTTAAATGTTTAATACTAAATAATAATAAGTCTATAATAAATAGACTTTAATAAATACGTTATTTATAGGTAGATTATATTATAGGAATTTTTTAAATTCTCGATAGAAATTGATTATATCAAAATTATTAATCTAAACACACACATGGCCAATCCTGACGTTCTCTTAAACTATTCGTGCGGCTGCAACGTGCGAGAGAACAATAATTGATATTCCGCGGAGAACGTTACGGCCGACCCGGCATCGCCGACTCTCGTCGGGCCGTGATTAATAAGTCATTCATTAATATAAATGAATTCCCCCGACGCGAATGATTTCATGATGAATCGGTTGCATTTACCGGTGCGCGAACGCCCGGCGGGTGCGAACGTAGCGTCAATCGCGGACAGCTTTGTACCACTTAAGCTTTAAGCGCGCGCACGTTTACACCGGTGTACGTTGGTTGGTACCGATTGCGAGGGGTGGTATGCTGCTCGTTAAGTTAGCGCCTTTAACGGCCGTGATATAAAGGGGCATCGCGGAGTCAACGTTGAGCTGATAAATCAATTACGAGCGCTCGACGCGATAGAGACAGACGTGTGATTTGTCGATCGAGCGGAACGCATCACCGAAGGGAGCCGACGATCGTTCTCGGAGCGACGCGACGCGCTGATGGAAGGGTTGGTTGAGATCCGGTATGAACAAAGATGAATATCAGACGGTACGGCGGACGGACAAGACGGGGCCGCAAGCGTGACTTGCAGGAACGCAGTTTCGATTTCTATGGACAATTAGCGATCGCGGCGCGGATGCTCGGATAATACGGGCGTATGTGCGCCAGCTCGTTTTCTCCTCGTCGTGGAGGCAGACTCTGCGATGAAGAGGGTGCATCGAGAAGAGAGGAAGGAAGAGAAGCACACGGAGGAGAGTGTTGGAACAGACGAAAGAGAGAGAGAGAAAGATAGAGAAGAGAGAAGGCGAGTATATGGACGGACAGGCACGGCTGAAAACTTGTAGGCAACTCTTGCGCGGTATTATGCGCAATCCTGTGAATGCACCTGTCAGTGGTCATCATTCAACAGCTTCATTGACCCTAGGATCAATTGGGATGCAGTGATTCTCACGCTCGCGACACGCCGCGCGGACAGCGTTACGCGGCCGCTCCGCTTGAGCCGCTCGAGCCCGGAGCAGCGGGACGCCTTGCCTCTAAACTGACAGGCACTGTTCGACGGGGGCGGGGGTTAATGAGACACGCTGATTGGCTCCGGAGATTCATCGGGTGGCTGACGTTGATCAATTTTTATCCCGTCTTATTTGCATACAACTGGCGTGCACCCGACAGTGGCGTAACGTTCCTCTCGTTTTCGCGGTTCTACCTTCCCGGGGCCGTTCGCTTTGAAAAATCGACATCGACGTGTCATGCTCGCTTTATTACTCGCGATTATTCTCGCGCGCGAGAGGGAACGAGAAAGAGAAAGAAAGAGAGAGAGAGAGAGGGGGGAGGACAGAAGGAAGCGTGTTTTCTATCGGAGAGCAAAAGCCGCTGGTATGTTCGTTAATGGAAGCGTCCTTCGCGACTCGAGTGTAAACGCAATACATAATTACGGGAATATTAATAATCTCATGGCGGTCGCACAAAGGCACGTAATTTGCGCAATTAGAATGATCGTTCTCACGAGTTTATACCGAGCGTATCGTTGATGAGTTCGAAGTAACGATTTTTCGTGAGACACAACTATGGTCGCGCGCACGTCCCCGTAATTTTTCGAAGCAACGTTAGCACCGAGTATCTCATACCTCGTGATTTATGGTGCGCGCCGTAGATAGAGCTAACTATGTAATAACGTGCACGAGAGCACGGCGTCCACGCCAATGGCTCGGATAATACTCGCGAGTTTCTGGACAAGTGTACGGAGCAAATATCCAACTTACGAGCCGCGTTTGCCATCGGTGCATAATCTTCGACGGCTTCGGACACACCTCGCGCGAGGTGACTCGTGACATTCGAGACAAAAATTCTTAAACCTAGACCGTAGAATCGCGACCGATGATAGATTGTTCGTCCGTGTGAGTAATCGTTATATTAATTTCTGCTGAAGTCGATAACATTGTACAATCAACAATAATTAAATTAAATAACGTTGATAGGGAAACGATTAAAATATATTATTTTCAATTTTAAATTTTAGATTCAATTTTTGCAGCATCCTTCTTTTTATTACCACGATTGCAATAATAAATAATAGTAAATAAATATTATAGTATGGATTTATATTAATCCTGACTATGATAATTTAAAGAAATTTCTATTAATTTTTTTCGTTCTTGCATTATCTGTTATTATTTCCATATCGTGGACTTGTGATATGAAATCGCTTATAAAACAGAGAAAGAGAGAGACAAATATTTTTTTACGCTCTCTCGCTTTTATATATTTGCATCGTAATATAAAATAATATTTATTTATTATATATCAATACGCGTGTGAGACGCGTCAATTTCCATAAATGGTGACTCGCGCGGAATAAAGTTCGACGGGAGCGAAGGAGCATACCGGGCGCGAAAGGAGCTGTTCGCGAGATGCGCAGCCGGTCGGTCATAAAGCCTGAAACGTATTATAAACGCAAGTACTATAAACCTGTACCACTCCCGCGCGCCATGCGGAATTGTAAAGTTGTCAGGCGAGCGCGAATGAAAGAAGATAGAAACTCGCCGACGACGTAAAGATAACGCGTCGTTCTTCACATCTCGGGCGTCGGAGATAGTAGACACACATACGCGATTTATTTTACGCTGAGACAGATTTCTTGAGTTACACATGTACAATATTCTTAGAACGACAATAGAGTGTAATAATAATTACGGATTATTAATTAATGAAAAATGTCCTTCTTTCCTCAGTGGTCCTATTCGTTCTTATTTCCTGGCCGCTCCCGCGGCGAGACATTTCCCGTAATCCGATCGGAGCGCCGGGTAGATCCCGAGATCTTGAGGTATCGCTCGCAAGAAACGCGATACACCGATAAAACCGAGATACCTGCGCATCCCCGCGTGAGAAATCTCTGGGGAAGAGAGCGGGAGACACAGACCGAAGGACCGAGAACGCGACGATGAGGGAGGAGGGAGGGGAGAGTCGGGAATAAAATAAAATAAAATAATCGATCAGGCGGCTCGTAAAATTCCCGGGGGACGCAAATGAGTCGTTAAAAGGCACGCACGCACCCCTGCTGTGTCACGGTTCACCGATCTTCTCTCTTCGCCTCTCATCCGTTACTATATACCCGGCTTACCAAACTTTAACTAAATTAGAATATATCGTTCTGGACCTCGCGCATCACGTCCGTACCGGCCTCCGACGCGTAAATCACGACGGGATATAAAACTGTAGCATTCACCGCGCGCGTCGACCGGCTTGTGTAAGCCGCCTCTCTATCCTTGTACTATGTATGATCGAACCTCGAATACTTGGTGGACGGCTCGACTCGGCGCCGACACGCCACGTCGCGAGATTCGACACGCTCGAATTCGACACGCTCATTACGTGAGAGTCGGAATAATTGCAAGTGTCGGCGAATCGTTGCTTCTCCCAAAAGGATTAGCGATCTTTTTCTCGGATCAAAGTTACAGTTATGTACCTATTATTACGTGTGCGCACGTGCACGTTACTATCTCGATCTATCATGTGGGTATTAATTCTATACATAGGTATATAATTTTTTGTGCATGCGATTGTACATAGCAAATAAAATATAAATAAAAATGTTTTTTATTTGCTTCTTACCCGAGTAGAAAAGTTTCTGGGAAAAACTGGCCAGTGCCTAAAAACCATCCAGTTTTTCTAATCAAAATTTTTCTGCCATTTATTTGCCAATAATTAAGTAATAATATTTTTTTCGAAATTTCATGGCCAGATATTAGCTATAATATGATTTTTTTTTTTTCGACACAGATGGCGCTTCAAAAATATAATATTTGTATAAAAAATAGGCAAATTTTAGAATATAATAATTGATCAGTACAACTATGGACAGTTATTACTCAGTTAATATCTACAATTTTTTAGCTATATGTTCTCATACATAAAATTATATATTCTCATACATAAAGCTATTAATAGATAAAAAGCAGTATAAAAAACTATTTTATAAATTTATGACTACAACAATATAAAGTAAGAAAGTACAATGTTCTGGTTAATAATAGTTTCTTATTTTAGTTTTTGTACATTTTTCGTCCGAAATATTAATATATTTAAAAAATCGATAGATCTATCTATTTTTTTCTTTTAAAATATATTTTCTGTCGAGATTTTGACCAGCTACTTACGGAAATAAGTTATTACTCAGTTAATATATACAATTTTTTAGCTATATGTTCTCATACATAAAATTATATATTCTCATACATAAAGCTATTAATAGATAAAAAGCAGTATAAAAAACTATTTTATAAATTTATGACTACAACAATATAAAGTAAGAAACTACAATGTGCACGATAGGGAACTCGCAAAAGCATACGTATAAATGCTCTGCGTGATGATATCACGCGGTCTCCAATTTTATTAGTCTGCTTCGCGACTTCGCTGTCTCTGGTATATTTGCGCTCTCACGACGGGAAAGTCTCAAAAGGCACCGCCGACCGGTCGTTTAGTAGCGAGAGCTCGCGAAATGAAGTCGATCGGGATGGTAAACCGACTGACGGACGGATGGACCGGACGGTTCGAGGCGAATCGCGCGTAACCTTCGACCTGGCACCGGCTCGGCTCGGCAGTGTCACGGGGAGTCACGTGGCCGGCATAAAACGTGACGCGCCGTGAAATACCCTCCTAATAGGCGAGCGGTTTGCGTTCACGCATGCGGCCACCGTCGTCGTTGTCGTCTTTCTTCCGCAATGTTCCTCTCAACATTGTCAAGCCTTTAACAAACTTCGTTGCGTTACGTTTCTTCTCATAGATAGATCAAAATTTCTTTTTATTAATTTATAATTTTATATAATTCATAT
>NW_021851748.1:1247851-1252823 GCF_003651465.1 Formica exsecta
TATTTAATAACAATTTAATAATTATATATGTATATATAGGTATATTTAATTTTTTATAATTAAATGCTTCAAAAATTATTACATATATGACTTTTTGTAGTTAAAATTCAGTTTTGACATTTCTATTAATATTTTTTTAATTCTGTTGACATCTCATACTAATCTTTTTATCATGTAAAGTTTGCAAACTGCTGCTCTTCCTCCATCTCTCTTTCTCTGTTTTAGATTAGTAGCTAGCTAGTTATTCTACGATATATTTATATTATATACACTCAGCAATTGTATAATTGTATTATCCCTTTAATAATTTAAAAGGAAACTCACCCTATGTATATTGGAGCTCGTTGTTAACACAATCTCATTTAGAATCGATAGTCCCCTTCGTTTATTAAATGACACGGTAACTATAGTTCCGTCTATAAAGAGCTCCATAAACTTCGTTCGACGAACGAGTACAATTATATCTCGTTTAAGGCGAAACGCGAGAATGCATTGAAAGCTACGCCGAGTGTAGTTCGATCGTTTGTTCGCGAAAAAGCGCGAACACCGCGGCAATACCGCGCTTCACGTTCGTTATCGTTATTACTCGCCCGCGTGTGAATTATACGCTGTTATTTTCAATAGCCTGCACTCGGGCGTCATAGAGATCCTCGAGAAGCGAACATAAATACCGTCGACGACGATCGTTTCTCCACGACGGAGACGCCTCGCATTCTTCGTCGCGTCGCGGCAACGATGCGCTCACATACTCGCGAACGCCGTCGTGACGCTTTTTCTCACCGGCGAAAAACGCGCCGCCGCTCAGCCTCATCCATTACCGTGCAAATGCAATTATTATCGTTTCGAGCGAACCGGTGAACCGCGCAAGAAGAGCGATATATTTATCCGCCGCTACGCGCGACCCGATAAAAACCGGCTTTCAATTAACGAACGGAGGACGAAAAGTAAAAGCGACGCGCTCGAGGGACCCCAACAGGTCAAAATTTCTTTCTATTCCAAAGAATGTTCTGAAAATGTACCATTCTTATTCTTTCACACATATTGCTTTACAGGGTGTCTACCCAATTTTTTAAAAAATTATTTAGAAATTCCCTGATCTTCCTATTTTTGTCCAAAATTCCAGGTATAAGAAAAATATTTTACAGATTTTTTTATGCAACTTTCTAAAAAAAGTTTTTTTATTGTATGCATTTTCTAATGCTAAATTTTAATGACTAAAAATTACAATAAAGAGTATGTATCGCTTATTCAATATTTTGTTAAAATATCGAATATGTATAAACAAAGATAGATATATATTTATAATATATCTTAAATACATAATTCATTTGACTTGCTGCTTACAATATAGGAAGAAAATTATCAAAGAGAGGATTTTTTTTTAAATTCCTCGGGTCCCAATAAAAATCGGTGAGAAGTTCCTAATTTTTCCAGGTACAAAAGAAATCCCTGAGAATTCGAGGTTTTCCATATTTTTCCAAGGAGTAGACATCCTGCTTTAATAAATATATAAATAGATATATTTCATTGATATGTATATAAAGAGGGAATTTATCGAATAGTTTTAACAAAGACAGACAAAAAGAAAAATATACGGAAACATATGAAGTGTACCAAATTTATTACCACAGAAAATTAATTTTCGCATAACAAATTAATTATTATACACTACTTTTCCGTAATGTTTGCGAAATAGTCGGAATCGATAGAGAGCGAATATGTATAGTCATAGAAACAGAAGAGTAATAAGGGTTCCGGATAAGAAGAGAGAGACATTTGAATAAACAGGCATAAAATATTCATAGTCGTGCGGAACCGCGCGCGCGCGCGCGCGCACGGGACAAGAGTGACCTCGACGTACGTGTGCTAGAGGATCGCGGCGGCGACGACGATCGACGTGACCGCGGTAAACGTTCGCCAGGTGAAACCCATGTCGAGAAGAGGGTATACTCTTGAGCGAATGCGCGCGAACCCTTCCTAATGATCGTGTACCGGGCATGCACACGATCCTGCGGGCGCCCGGCAATTACATTATTAATAGAGATATTACTCTCTACGCTCGCAGGCATTACGACATCGTAACGCGTCGTAAGAGAACGCGCGTAATTTGAGATTGGCTCCCCTGTACGAAGGGAAAGGGAAAGAGAAAGAGATATTATATTTGTTGTACGACTTCGTCGAATGTAGTGATCTCAAATAAAAAATTTCTGAAATTTCTATCAAGATTCTAAGAACTCTGATAGCCAATCGATCGACGTCCAACAAAGATTTTGTCGTATGAATATATCAGTCTTACACCCACTCTCTTTTTTTCACTCTCTTTCTCGTTCGCTCTCCGTCTCTCTCGGACTGCTGGAAAATTCGGCACCGATCGACTTGTACTCTTGTGCCGCGTTCCAACTGGATCGCTGGTGATTCGGAATCGAGAAGAAAGGGGAAAGAGAAAGAGAGAGAAAGAGAGAAAGAGAGAGATGGAGCGGACGGCGAAGGGGATCTATACCATCCACCGGGAGGAGGCATTAAGGTGAAGTATAAGAAGAAGAAACGACGCGTCTCCGCGCGCGACCAAGGTGGGAAGACGAACAGGAAGGGAACGTGCAACGATGGCGGAGGCGTATAATAAAATGAGGGGAGGTAAGCGTGAGGGGGAGGAGGAGAGGGAAGATAGACTCGGATCGGCGTCGCAGATTGATCACGCCAATCTGTTTCTGCCGCGGACCACACATGACGTCCGACGGAAATTTTCCGTATCCGTTCGTGGCAACGCGTTATATCCTTGGATAGGCGTCGTGGCCGCTAACGCGCTAATATCGAAAACGTTCAAGTGTCCGGTGCGCGTGGCAGGTGGATGAACGAGCGACGAAACATTCGCAGACGCCGCGAATGGAGAGGTCGGAACATATATCGACGGGGAGAGAAACTTGCGGGAGTAATTGCGTTACGGGTGTTCGTTAAACAAAGCACGGACAAGACGGCGAGACTTCCGCGTGCGCGCGAGCGCGCGAGATGAATTTGCGCGCGAGATGATCGATGAACGCCGATCGTTTACCGGTCCGTAAACGGTCCTCTCGCCCTCGAAACACTCCATGGCGTCATTACGAGCGATGAGCAGCGAACTCGCGACGAGCATTTAGGTTCCTCTATTGGGTGATCGATAGTCTTCTCAACTATCTACCCGGCCTGTCCGAGACAGCTCGAACTTTCACTCACAGATAGGTGATAAATTTATCGCCAATTTTTTTCCCCCTTTTTTTTCTTGCCTAGTGAAAATTTTCGATGGCAGGCCATTATTCGCGGGACCGGTGATGTATTAACGGCGCGATTCTTCTTGCCGATCCTCGTCGATCGCGGAACAGATCCAGGGTGGTCGCTACGGCGGGGGCGGCGGCGGTGGCGGTCGCGACGGCGACGACGGGGCGGGGTGGGGATCGCGCTTACCGAGATGGTAAGGATTATGGAAAGGAAAGGAATGGAAAGGTAAGGTAAGAATAAACTAGGCGCGGTGGGAGTGGGTCCAGGTGGCCTCCATTCTCGTCACTGGCTGCGAAGAGGACGGCGCCGACCAATCGGCAAACGTTGCCTCCGGCCTCACCTTCCCTCGTCCTCCGTATGCTCACAGTGTGCTTGCGGATATCTCGGCGCGTGTGTACACATCACAGGGGGGATGGGGGAGGGGAAAGATCGTCTGAAAAATCGCGCCTCACCTGCCTCGCGCGGGTCAGGGGTCATCCTCACCCGAGTACTCCTCCGCCGACGCGCGACGCGACTTTGCGCACGAGCGCGCACGTGATAGTCCGCGACGTGATATCGACGACTACGAGAGACGAGGACGCAATCTCTACCTCCGCTTACAGCTTACGCGCTACGAAAATAAGCATGCATCTCCTACTCGTGCGTACGTGTGAACATTTAATCCTGACTCGAGGACTGCATCGCGCGCGCGATGCAACCGGTGTTCGACTCATCTCTTGTTATCGACTTTTATTTTTCTGTTTACAAATAATTAGTAACGTTCGATTCGGAGAATTGGCGAAATCATGATTTGAAAATATTTTCCAAAAATACTTGGTTCTTTCTCAGATTAAAATTAATTTATATATAATTGAGAAACTACTTTACTTACGTAATTCTTTCATCTTTTTTAAATACTTTAAATAGATTTTCAATATCAACTTTAAGAAATAATATATTTCTTTTATATATATTTAAAATTATTTAGATTGTGTGTGAGTTAGTATTCGTTAATATACATATCTCATACAACTTGATAATATAAAAATATAACAGGCAATTAATCAAGGACTTATCTAGATTGCCTGGAATTAATTTTGTATAAATTATTCCTCCATTAAATATCAGATACAAGGAATGGTACAAATCTCGATGGTAACGGCATTTTTATGCGGCATTTTTAGCTCTGTAAATAACCACCCACATAGCGTCGTACGATCACACACATATCGCGAAATACCTCGCCTTCAGATCCTTCCCATCTGGTTCGACGTACAATAAATTCCAGGCTAATATCTCATTTAATATATTACGTGCATCCGCAATCGCAGCCGTGATACATCTCGCTATCATCGAGCAACATCTGTTCCACTTGTGCGAAAAGCACAAGCATATACGCAAATTGCGATTCATAGCATACATGGCAAAAATGGATTGATCGCGAGACGTAAGAGACGTAAGAAAGATGAAGGAAGGTATAATAATAAGCCAACTTTGATTTTATACGCGTACCACATCGTGTATAATCCGAAATTAAAAACACTATATTATTTCGTAAATTGGCTCGAACCTGCGAGAGCATAAAATAAAATGCCGTTAATGAGATTGCGTTTCGGCTCCCTTCACTTCACATCGATGATCATCATTCTTGACGATCATGAGGACGCAATGAAGAACATTTATATGTATATTGCTAATATAAAAACTTTTAGATTTTCCGACGTTAGATGTACGATATGTA
>NW_021851748.1:1253778-1263076 GCF_003651465.1 Formica exsecta
CGGCATTTTTAGCTCTGTAAATAACCACCCACATAGCGTCGTACGATCACACACATATCGCGAAATACCTCGCCTTCAGATCCTTCCCATCTGGTTCGACGTACAATAAATTCCAGGCTAATATCTCATTTAATATATTACGTGCATCCGCAATCGCAGCCGTGATACATCTCGCTATCATCGAGCAACATCTGTTCCACTTGTGCGAAAAGCACAAGCATATACGCAAATTGCGATTCATAGCATACATGGCAAAAATGGATTGATCGCGAGACGTAAGAGGAAAGGAAAAGATGAAGGAAGGTATAATAATAAGCCAACTTTGATTTTATACGCATACCACATCGTGTATAATCCGAAATTAAAAACACTATATTATTTCGTAAATTGGCTCGAACCTGCGAGAGCATAAAATAAAATGCCGTTAATGAGATTGCGTTTCGGCTCCCTTCACTTCACATCGATGATCATCATTCTTGACGATCATGAGGACGCAATGAAGAACATTATATGTATATTGCTAATATAAAAACTTTTAGATTTTCCGACGTTAGATGTACGATATGTACATCTCTGCCGTTGAGAAAAAATAGTTTAAGCAAAATATTTGAATATTGAGTTAATATTAATACATTAAATGCTTTTTTTGACATTTCATTGAAAGATGCAACTCTAAAACGTTTTTATATATGTAAAAAAATTTATATATATATATATATATAATTATACATATATCTGAAAATTTGTATAAAATTTTTTACAGTAATACTACCCAATTGGTTTCTTAATAGATAATTTCGAAGACTTAAAGAATATGTGAGCGTGCATTATATGTACACATAATTATAAACAAATCTGATTTGATTTATTACATTAACGATATATGTATTTGCCTTATAACAGCTGCTGTAATAAAAAACATAATTACAAAGTGTTACCAAACGTATTTAGAACCAATCAAATCGCTTTAATAAAGCTAATGCAACATTAATGATCGATTTTGAAACAATGCAAAAACCGAGAAAAATTACACTTTCATTATATTCATTAGTTCATTTTTATTTGTTATTACATTACTTTCTCGCGATATCGATATTTTCCTCTCATTTCTCATCTTTGTGGTTGCATGGATTCGCACATGTTCCTTATCTTTTATCACACACATATCGCGAAATACCTCGCCTTCAGATCCTTCCCATCTGGTTCGACGTACAATAAATTCCAGGCTAATATCTCATTTAATATATTACGTGCATCCGCAATCGCAGCCGTGATACATCTCGCTATCATCGAGCAACATCTGTTCCACTTGTGCGAAAAGCACAAGCATATACGCAAATTGCGATTCATAGCATACATGGCAAAAATGGATTGATCGCGAGACGTAAGAGGAAAGGAAAAGATGAAGGAAGGTATAATAATAAGCCAACTTTGATTTTATACGCGTACCACATCGTGTATAATCCGAAATTAAAAACACTATATTATTTCGTAAATTGGCTCGAACCTGCGAGAGCATAAAATAAAATGCCGTTAATGAGATTGCGTTTCGGCTCCCTTCACTTCACATCGATGATCATCATTCTTGACGATCATGAGGACGCAATGAAGAACATTTATATGTATATTGCTAATATAAAAACTTTTAGATTTTCCGACGTTAGATGTACGATATGTACATCTCTGCCGTTGAGAAAAAATAGTTTAAGCAAAATATTTGAATATTGAGTTAATATTAATACATTAAATGCTTTTTTTGACATTTCATTGAAAGATGCAACTCTAAAACGTTTTTATATATGTAAAAAAATTTATATATATATATATATATAATTATACATATATCTGAAAATTTGTATAAAATTTTTTACAGTAATACTACCCAATTGGTTTCTTAATAGATAATTTCGAAGACTTAAAGAATATGTGAGCGTGCATTATATGTACACATAATTATAAACAAATCTGATTTGATTTATTACATTAACGATATATGTATTTGCCTTATAACAGCTGCTGTAATAAAAAACATAATTACAAAGTGTTACCAAACGTATTTAGAACCAATCAAATCGCTTTAATAAAGCTAATGCAACATTAATGATCGATTTTGAAACAATGCAAAAACCGAGAAAAATTACACTTTCATTATATTCATTAGTTCATTTTTATTTGTTATTACATTACTTTCTCGCGATATCGATATTTTCCTCTCATTTCTCATCTTTGTGGTTGCATGGATTCGCACATGTTCCTTATCTTTTTGTGACACGTTTTCCATGCCAGGTCATTTTGTGATCGATTATTCCACGAGAGATTCTCCGATTGTATTTTGACAGGAAAGAAATTATTAGTCGCTGATGCGAGTAGGCTCCGATGAGTTTTTGGGAAAGAGAGAAAAGAGAATATGAAGAGAAGGATGAAGGAAAAGAAAGAGAGAGAGAAGCAGACGTGGCGTGTGCTACAGTCGCTCGATTATTTATAGCCGCTTGTTGCGTTGCGCGAAATTTAGCGATGCGGACGTGTATATCGTAGGTAACGATTACTTCCTCCCACTTGACTCATCTCACGCGCGAATCTCTTCACGATAGACAAAAGCGCTACAGCGTGCGATCCGATCGTTTGTAGGGTCGATCGATATCAATTGTAGCCGAGTCGGGACGATTTTTTCCGGCCGCGGGCGCCGATTGCTCTTATCCTCTTCGTTGCCGCGATTCGTCGTGGCTCATTATGCGCTCTACACGCTCCACGGCTTTAAACGCGACAGGAAAGTAGAAAATGGAAGCGCAAAGATAGGCGAGATGCGCACACGGCACGATGCGCGGGATTACAACAGAGGTGGTTGTACTGTCGCGGTTTAAATGTCAGCGCTACGCGACGTCTATTACCCCATCCGCAATGGGAGCATCGCTAATTTATTTGTCGTTACCTCGCATAGTGAGCGTCCAATATATATATGTAGTAAGTGTTAGTTAATCTTCTATGTACAATTATTATCCTGTCACAAACACATAGATACATACATACACATATACACACTCGGTAGAAAATGTAGTAACGCGCTATTCGATATTCCACTTTCTAAAACATGGTTAAAAAAACAGGAATCCGTGTAACAAAGTCCAGGAAATTTATTTGACACTTTTCTTCTTTAATCACGCATGAGAGATCAGTCACATTATGATAAATTATCGATGTAGATCTCGTCGAACACGACGCGAGCTGGACAATATTTAACCGTTTATCCGTTGCCTGGAAAAGGAATTGTTTGAATTTTGTGAAAGCGGTAATCCGGATGTCTGGAAATTCGAATGCTGTAATATTTCGGAGAAAGTGTACACAATGTGTTGTCCTCAAATAACATCGTAAATATATGATTTCTAGCGTCGGTTATTAATCAATACTTTGAAAAAAAAGTCCACTGCAGAACTGAAATATCGCGGAATGAATTACTTATTTATTATTATACATTTTTTGATTATATTAATTTCTATTGCAATTCACAATAATAACCGATGATAATTATTATAGAGTAATAATACAAAATTCATCAAATCGACAAGTGGGATCGGTGAATCTCGAAATAAAAAAATGACGAAGTAAAGTCGTGCCTATCATCAAGTCCAGCTTTGCGATCGGTATCAAAGGGAACCAGACTCACGATTACGACGACAATCTTTAATAGATGTACGATATGTACATCTCTGCCGTTGAGAAAAAATAGTTTAAGCAAAATATTTGAATATTGAGTTAATATTAATACATTAAATGCTTTTTTTGACATTTCATTGAAAGATGCAACTCTAAAACGTTTTTATATATGTAAAAAAATTTATATATATATATATATATATATATAATTATACATATATATATATTTCTGCGAGTGAAAAAGTGAGATGTAAGTCAGATGTAAATATATATATTCAACAGGGTTGGGAAATTACTTTATAAAAGTAACTCGTTACCGTTACCGTTCTTTTTTCTAAAAAGTAACTCGTTACCGTTACTCGTACCAATTTTAAAAAATAACTCTTTTCCGTTACCGTTACTCAAAAAATAGCGAGTTGTTACAATTTCCGTTAGTTTTTTTATATATAACACAAACTTTACATACATTTTTTTAAATACAAGATCAAATTAAACACTAAAAATTTTTAAACATTATCTTATAAAGTAGAAAGAAACAAGATACCAGAATAAGCTTCCAGTAGTTTTCATTATATAATAATATATTTCAGTCTCTTTTAATATTAATTTTGTTAAAATTAAAATTTTTGAATTTACAAAGAAATCTATAGAAATGTTTTTTAAATATTGATATAATTTTATGGATGTTATGTATATTTTTCTGATGGTTAACATTACTAATACCGCTAATATTTGATATGAATTGATAGAAATTTCCATTATGTATAAATAAAAATTTTAGCAGAAGAGAAAAACGACAAATATTTTATGTTAGCTTTGAACATTTCATATACATATATACATTTATCCATGCATATATATATATATATATACATACATGTGTATATGTGCACATATATATCCAGTCGATTATGTTTACGACCCGAAATAATTTATCGCATCGAAAAGAAAAAGAGAGAGAGAGAGAGAGAGAGAAAGAAAAGAGCAAAAGAGAAACGTGTTCTCCGGCATCCAAATAAAAATCTCCGAGTAAGGCAGATCTGTGTGATGGACCGCCCACGTCTAATTGACACCCAATCTAACGGCCCCTGTGAGAAAACTTTCTCTCGTAGGATAATACTTTAAAGAGAAAAGACAGATAACATACGAGAAAGAAAGAAGAGATGAAGAGAAAAAATTAGACGAAAGAAACAACGCTCTATATAAGATATCTTTCGACGATGTAAACATAATAAAACTAAAGTTTTTATTACATTCACCGAACATAAGAGAAATAAACAATGACAAGAACAACAACAAAGCTTTCCCGAAACGTCGCGCGTTATCTCAGTTACCAACGCGATTCCCACCATGGACCTTATCTATCCGAAAGGAGCGCGAGATGTGAGCGATTCGGTTTCGCCATTTAATTCGCCGATCGTCGATACGATGCTATGCGCGATCGTTAACGCCGATAGGTCGCGGCGGCCCCTAGACCTGAACGGCCGGCCCTGCCGATATCGATAAAACCGCCGCCGCAATGATCCGGCGATGATACTTTGGCGTAATCTGAACATCCGCGGCGAATGAGAGAACGAAACGTCGAGGGAGTAAGAATCGGAGAATTCGCGGGTACGAGCTGAGAACAGGCGCGAGTGAGAAGGGAACAGCTGTACGGAGGATAAAGAAGGAAGGGGAGAGATAAGAAGAGTAGGGTGTTCCGGCGAGTCGTCCACCGAGGTGTCGGCAAACAGGGCCGTTCGACGAGTGGTTCGACTCCGGTGGTCCACGACGGTAATGCCTTAGTTTCCATGCAAACTGGCCGTACGCCTCCATACCTTACGCATAACCGGATATTAACATGGGAAGTGGCCGATGCGCGAACTCTTCGGACCCCGTCGTTGTCCCCTTCTCTGACCCGTTGCTCCCCTTCCTCTCATCGCTGCGCGACTTGTGCCCCCCTTTTCTCATCTCGTCCCCAAAGGTAGGATCGAGATCGAGATCGTGATCTTCGACAATGCTCCGACACCTGGTCGATTCCAGCCGCCACCGCCGTTAAAGAATGGCTATTCAGATCTATTTCAAAGATATATATATATATATATATATTTTGATTATATTAATTTCTATTGCAATTCACAATAATAACCGATGATAATTATTATAGAGTAATAATACAAAATTCATCAAATCGACAAGTGGGATCGGTGAATCTCGAAATAAAAAAATGACGAAGTAAAGTCGTGCCTATCATCAAGTCCAGCTTCGCGATCGGTATCAAAGGGAACCAGACTCACGATTACGACGACAATCTTTAAACACGGAAGAGGACGGTGTGTATGCGGAGGCATTCTCCGCCAAGAGATCTCCTCTTAAGAGGGCCCGAAGGAGGAAGGGCTGTGTAGGTCGTTGCCGTCCCACCCGCGGTGATCCCTCGGTGACAGGAGCTTCGTGTTTTTCCCTTTTTATCGTTTGTCCAGTGTTTCGTGTCATTTGGAAAGGAAGCGGGAACGACGGATCGTGAAGCGAGACCCCCGCGGAGAGGCACCCGGGTGTCTTCTCTCTCTCTCTCTCTTTCTCTTCTATGCGGATTAATGGAAGGTATATAAGGCTTTAATTGTCGACATCGTCGAGGGAAGCCAGCCAGTTGCCTAGGAAGAATTATTTTAATGTCCGGGAAAGTATTAGGAACTCACCCACCCTATGAATTTCTCGACGACTCGTAAACAGCCCTTTCGCCTGCGTGCCGCAAATCGCTACAAACTTTTTATTCCTTTTTTCGAGATCGTCGAAGTTATAAGATCGCGCCTCATCGCTGAAACCCATCTCTCGAAATTTTTAATAATTCTTGACGAGAGACAAGCCTTTTTCGAGATTCAACTAAAAAATTGTGATCTTATTATATTCCGTTCCTAAATAAGGATTAACGAAGAGCTCCCGGAACTCTAAGATTCTTTAGATCGCTTATCGCTGTTCTCACAACATTATCGCGCAAGTTGCTCCAAAATTGTTCGTTTCACAAAGCGGTACTCGATGACTAACAATAAGAATGGTGTTCGTCACGGCGCCAAGCAAAGGGAGAGAAACTTTTCTCCTGCGACGTCAATGGAATTGATCTGACAGTTTGGCAGGTCCAAGGCCACGATCGGAATGGTATCTAAATTGGTCATCGATACGAGATAGATGATGCGAGAACATTTGGCGGTTAAAGCGAGGCGCAGAGTCACGTCTTCGTCGATGTCCGCCTTTTTTACGGCGCTTTTATTAAATTAGCAATGGCCATCGACATAGTACTCGTCACGGCGGACCGAATCGGACGAGCAATAAGGAGGTGATGATGAATCGTCTCACAAAGACTTTGCATCTTTCGTCAATTCCGCGCGCACGCCACAGCTTAATTGTTTCGAACGGCGCGCCGGATTTATCTCTCGTTATCGAGAAATCTTTGAAGAGATTTTTTTTAAATCACGTTTATTTGTGCGATTATATGGTATTCTTCACATTTCGAAGTCTATTCATATTTTTATTACAAAGTATCGTGCTAAATACACTCTTTGTTATATTAAATCTTATCTTACAATATTATCGCGCGCATTCGAAAAAATTGCAGATCAACATAATGGGTTTCTAATCAATCTTGAATAAATATTTACATGTTTATTGTATTAGTAAATTAATTGCTAACTTTTTTTCAGCAGTGCAAATAATATAATAATGTTATCTTTTTTAACAGAGACTTTTTTTATTATTTTTATATAATAATATATTTAGGTCTCTTTTAATATTAATTTTGTTAAAATTAAAATTTTTGAATTTACAAAGAAATCTATAGAAATGTTTTTTAAATATTGATATAATTTTATGGATGTTATGTATATTTTTCTGATGGTTAACATTACTAATACCGCTAATATTTGATATGAATTGATAGAAATTTCCATTATGTATAAATAAAAATTTTAGCAGAAGAGAAAAACGACAAATATTTTATGTTAGCTTTGAACATTTCATATACATATATACATTTATCCATGCATATATATATATATATATACATACATGTGTATATGTGCACATATATATCCAGTCGATTATGTTTACGACCCGAAATAATTTATCGCATCAGCGTTTTTTCAGAGGAAGAGGCGCGAGAGGCATAACGATCGTTATGCCATTACAAAGTTCAGTCAGGCTTTAAGGGTCTGCCGGTGGTATTAAACCGGCATGTGTGAAAGCACGTCGTAGTCCCCTAGGTCGCGGCCGCGCGCGTATGCCTTTTCACAGCGAAAACGTGCGTTAACCGTCTTACGAAATTCCTAGCGCATCGACCGTCCATCAGCCGCTGTTTTACGACTACGTTCGACAACTCGTAACGTCGCAATTCCTTCTCGTCCCGTCACCCCGGGTGCTTTCCGCGTCCTCACGACGCGAGAACGCTCTCTCTCTCTCTCTCTTTCTTTCACCCGGCTTTTTTGTCATCTACGTGCGCGCGCCTGGTGAAAAACAATAATTCATAAATTACAGTTCGTTGCTCGCGACCGCTGGTCCTCACTTTCATGCATCAATAGATCTCGCCAAGATGACGACGACGATTACCTCGAATAGCGTATGTCGCCCCCGCTTTGTAACGTGGTAAATGACTAATGTTTTAACGCGCCCTGTGGAAAAATTTATATTTTTCTAATACCAATATATACTCGATCGAACACATTGTAATCAGAAAAAAACAATCTGTTCCATAGTCCTCGAATGATATCTTGAAAAATTAACGCGTTTGATTTATACACGTCGAGGTCGGACATTAATTAAGCGATACGTCAGTGATACGCATGCGAGATTCTTACTTGTGGAGTTACGTATAGGAATTTGTTTAAGATCTTTACATCGATCGCGAGCTGCGTCTCTTTCTAATTCCATCGTCGCTATATTGTAAATTTATAGCTACGAGATGTAATCATCCACATTCGTGCCCGATGATCGAGCCACGTTCTTACGCGTCTACAGAGTTTATATAGAGACTTTATCGCGTTGCAGGTCGAATCGAGCCAGTCTCTTTCTCCGATTAAAAATGCGTATCGGCCTTTTGTCTAATTTCTCGATAGCATGCTCGTATGCAATCGCTCTTCGCGATGCCGTAGTTTCGAGCTCGGCACCGACGTATATAATTTGGTACCGGCTAATCGTACGCCGGCACCAAGCTTAATCACTACTAATAAAACCTCAAGCACGACAAACACCGTAAATCCCGCCTTCCGATTCGGGCTACGAGCGAAATCCAAACTCGCCCAACACGCCGTTAATGTGGGAATTAATGAATCGTCCCGCGTGGAGGAAGATGAGATGAGGATCGACCTGCTCGATCATATCGCGACACGAGAATGGCGGGATAAGATGGAAATTTCTTTTGAATTCGCGAGGCTTTCCGACGACGTTATCCTTGACGGTCTATGCGCGCCTCCTTCGAACGAAGGGAATAGAAGGTGGAGGGTCGATTCTACTTCAAATACGAACCACGCCCATCCTCCTCTACCCCGTTTCTTTCTCTTACAAGATACCCGACCTCTGACCCGCGGGTGGTAACCCGTACTCCACGCGCTCTTACATCGACCTGCGCACCAGGCTCGTGCGCAAACGCGGATGCCCGCACGCACGCATGCATGCATGCGCG
>NW_021851748.1:1263925-1292078 GCF_003651465.1 Formica exsecta
ATATATATATATATTGTATATTCTTTCGATCGCGTGTAGATTGCGCTAATCGATCCCGGCCGCAACGGATCGATCTGGCTGCGTTCTCCGGGATACTTCGATGCGACCGATAACAAATGATCTTGGAATGTTATGATCGAACGGGACAGTGATGTGAAAGCAAATTCATTATATCGAAGGGGACGTTAAATGGAGCAATGGCATTCGCGGATCCCGTTCGTCGCTAAAGTTTACGACATTCTCACGCACGGAATTTCAACGCGCCGCTACTCGCTTTCCGCACGCATAACGAATCGAAAGAGGATTTGATTAACTGTACCTACTTTACGTTAATGATACTTTACGACATTATACAACCACGTGACATGTAAAATATAGTCTATGTTATATTTAAATTATAAATGAGATTTCAAAAAAAAAATTTGTGTCGAGAATTGTGTCATGTTTTCTTTAAAAATATCATTCTTCTTGACTCTCAGTCGACCTTTGACGATGACATTCCTTTAATTGAATGCATTATAAATCTAACGCTTCAACTGATTCGCCAGCAATCATATCTCATTATATGCAAGAACGACTGTTACCGATTGTACTTGTATCAGAATTCACGCATATGTGAATGCAATATTGATTGACACTTGGAATCTATGAAAATTATGCGGACGCTAGAATGTATTGTCGCCTATTTAAGATGGACACTCTCTTCAAAGTAACACTCGACGTAATCCGGAATATGATGCAATTCGCAAATATCGTATAATAAGAAAACAGTCGTCTCTGTGGAAGAAAAGTCGGAATCTGTCTGACGCATATGTGGCTGATACTCCTAATACGGTCCAGCACATCTGCGCCGGCTGATTCTTTGGCAAATTACCAGCACATTGGATACGGATTCGATCGAGGCTTATCATCGGAATCGATTTGTTTCACTAGCGTATCCATCTCCGATCTTCGATCCAGATCCCCGCTCGCTCGCTCAGACATCCTCCTCCGCGGTCCCATCGCGTTCGACGGCGGTACGCGGCGTACGTGCAAGAAACTGACACAGGTAAGGCAACCAACGGGTTCCCTGGATCATATGTCAGAGACAAACGACGCTCACGTAACAAGATGGCGTCATGGTTCTCGGGGAATCGCTGTACTTAACGCTGATTGCTCCCCGAACACTTTAGCTGCGTTCGTTCTCGTACACTCCATTCAGATAATGTCTGTGGAGATCATCGATCCCGTATCTTCGAAAGATTCAGAGATCGATGACACGCGGTGTGCCTAATGTTCCTTTGGATTAAGTTTATTAAGCCTAAGATTTTTAAATTTTTACATTTTATATTTTAATACTTTTATAAAGCATATTTATAAATGTGTCATGTCAATTTTTTATCTAGAAATACTAAAAGTCAAATTTTATAAGAAATTCTAGTTATTTCAACATCGAGGAATATCATGTATATTTAAAACATTTTTATCCATGCATATATATATATATATATACATACATGTGTATATGTGCACATATATATCCAGTCGATTATGTTTACGACCCGAAATAATTTATCGCATCAGCGTTTTTTCAGAGGAAGAGGCGCGAGAGGCATAACGATCGTTATGCCATTACAAAGTTCAGTCAGGCTTTAAGGGTCTGCCGGTGGTATTAAACCGGCATGTGTGAAAGCACGTCGTAGTCCCCTAGGTCGCGGCCGCGCGCGTATGCCTTTTCACAGCGAAAACGTGCGTTAACCGTCTTACGAAATTCCTAGCGCATCGACCGTCCATCAGCCGCTGTTTTACGACTACGTTCGACAACTCGTAACGTCGCAATTCCTTCTCGTCCCGTCACCCCGGGTGCTTTCCGCGTCCTCACGACGCGAGAACGCTCTCTCTCTCTCTCTCTTTCTTTCACCCGGCTTTTTTGTCATCTACGTGCGCGCGCCTGGTGAAAAACAATAATTCATAAATTACAGTTCGTTGCTCGCGACCGCTGGTCCTCACTTTCATGCATCAATAGATCTCGCCAAGATGACGACGACGATTACCTCGAATAGCGTATGTCGCCCCCGCTTTGTAACGTGGTAAATGACTAATGTTTTAACGCGCCCTGTGGAAAAATTTATATTTTTCTAATACCAATATATACTCGATCGAACACATTGTAATCAGAAAAAAACAATCTGTTCCATAGTCCTCGAATGATATCTTGAAAAATTAACGCGTTTGATTTATACACGTCGAGGTCGGACATTAATTAAGCGATACGTCAGTGATACGCATGCGAGATTCTTACTTGTGGAGTTACGTATAGGAATTTGTTTAAGATCTTTACATCGATCGCGAGCTGCGTCTCTTTCTAATTCCATCGTCGCTATATTGTAAATTTATAGCTACGAGATGTAATCATCCACATTCGTGCCCGATGATCGAGCCACGTTCTTACGCGTCTACAGAGTTTATATAGAGACTTTATCGCGTTGCAGGTCGAATCGAGCCAGTCTCTTTCTCCGATTAAAAATGCGTATCGGCCTTTTGTCTAATTTCTCGATAGCATGCTCGTATGCAATCGCTCTTCGCGATGCCGTAGTTTCGAGCTCGGCACCGACGTATATAATTTGGTACCGGCTAATCGTACGCCGGCACCAAGCTTAATCACTACTAATAAAACCTCAAGCACGACAAACACCGTAAATCCCGCCTTCCGATTCGGGCTACGAGCGAAATCCAAACTCGCCCAACACGCCGTTAATGTGGGAATTAATGAATCGTCCCGCGTGGAGGAAGATGAGATGAGGATCGACCTGCTCGATCATATCGCGACACGAGAATGGCGGGATAAGATGGAAATTTCTTTTGAATTCGCGAGGCTTTCCGACGACGTTATCCTTGACGGTCTATGCGCGCCTCCTTCGAACGAAGGGAATAGAAGGTGGAGGGTCGATTCTACTTCAAATACGAACCACGCCCATCCTCCTCTACCCCGTTTCTTTCTCTTACAAGATACCCGACCTCTGACCCGCGGGTGGTAACCCGTACTCCACGCGCTCTTACATCGACCTGCGCACCAGGCTCGTGCGCAAACACGTATGCACGCACGCACGCATGCATGCATGCACGCACGCACGTACGCAAGGAGAAGAGAGTCCGTCGAGTCCGCGGCCCCGCGAGTAGAGGCGTAATTGAAGAATAGCGGATTTGAGCGTATATTATGCGCGCGCCGAGGGAACCCGGATTTTTCTTTGTCGTCGTAAATACGTTACGCGAGAATCCCATAAGCCGTTAATGCGAGTGAACGTTCTGCCGTTGAGGCTCGCGGAGCTTAGAAGCGAGCGATGCGGAATCGCATATTGCGGCCGGCTGGCCGAGCGATAAGCTCATTACGATTTATCTCGGCCGAATTAATCGCGCCGCATTTTCATCTCGGCTTCTCTCTCTTTCTCTTAACCCTTGCAGTAGTAACGTAGAATTGAATCCCGTCAAAGAGGTAATATTGTATCTGAAAGACCTCCATAATAAGAAAATATTTTTAAAAAGTAAAGAATTTGCAAATTATATGCAATTATACGATTTATTTTTACAACATATAAAAATGAGCACACACAACTAAAATACATAGTATTTTTTTATTTGTTAGAAACTTGTGCTCCAAAGAAACCTTGTAACTAAAATGTTTTTCTATATCCAAATTCGTCATTTAAATGTATCTAGTCTTTCAATATTCCAGGGTTAATCTTTCTTAATATTTTTTATCGATGTATTGCAATCTTGAAAAATTTTTAGCAAGCAGAATTGATATAGTGACAAAATTGATAGTATGATAAGATAAATCCCCATAAAAATTTCTACATTACTATTATATATCATTTTTATTATAAAATTTGTACTCGAGAAAAGAAATCATAATTCCTAGCAAGAATTGCACTTTTACAGAGAGATTGTTTGGAGCGATATATGGAGTTTGTAAACAGTCGCTAAATGCTGTGACATTTGCTCGTTTAATCAATGCAACGCATAAAAGCTATGAATGGCTTGGAGAAAAGTATTTATGCGCCATAAAATAGAAATTGATTAAAGCGTGCGTTGAAAGGTACGGCTCGAGTATAGAGAAAGTCAGTTTTTTATAATTACATGTTTTATGTGACTTTAAATAGTTCTTTTTACTTAAATGTCTCCAAGTTTATCAAACTGCCTCTGAATCAAAAGCAGTTTAAACTGATATTTTATTTTATTATTTATATTTTTATTATATATTTTATTTTTGTTTTGATTTGCGATTGTCAAAATGATTATAACTTCTTGTGAATTGAATTCTTTGAATTTTCAACACAATTTCTAATATGGTGCAATTCCGAATAGCGCGATTATTTTTATTCGACGAGACGCTACGTCTCGTTTACAAGAAACTGCATCGCGCGAATATGCAACAACCTCCGGGGCATGTACACCCGGAACGACGAGCCCAGAAAACGCAACCGTAGAAGGACACTTTCGCGGAAAAGACTACATGACAGGGACAAATCGTGGCGTAAGAAGCGTGGCTACGTTTATTACGGGTAAATCGTCGAACCCCTCGGAAGTATGGCCGTTAATCTCGACGCGTCCGACGTAACCGTCGATGAAGCCTTACCCAGTGCACCTTCTCATCTTTTTTTTCTTTCTCTTGTCTCGATTCTCTCTCTCGCTTTCCTTTCCTTTCTCTCCTATCCCTCCCTTCTTTCCTCTTTCTTCCTCTTCCGTTCCATGTCGCTCCGGTGTTCTACCCGTGTGGTTCGCGCCGGTCGAACGCAGCGAAAATTAGCTTATTAAAATAACAATTATGGAGTCCCGTCTGGCTATTGTGCGTCGTGTCAGGGGTTAAGCGCCAGTCGCTGTAACTTAACGGAGAGATGCAGGTACCCCTCTCTTTTTCTCGTGGGTAGTCCGCCGCCGCCGCCGCTGCCGCCGTCGCGGAGAGAAGTTCCGGAGTACTCTCGAGGGAAATCTTGAAAGCGAGACGCATCGGCTACACGTCGGTGCGGTAGCTTCTCTTCATGCGCACGAGTACGCTAGATCTCGCGCCATCAACGCAATGTCGACGAGATGACTTTTCGCGAGTTCTCCCGCTACTCAATATTTTCTATCGCCGACGACAGACGATTACGGCTGGCTGTTGCCAGCATCGCCACGGTTGATGCTGTGCAATTTCATGGCGACACATAGGCTGCCGAGAGAGTTTCTAAAGTCCAACGATTTTCTGCGTGTCTCCGTTTAAAAGCCTATTGTACACGAAATAAGTATAATACTGTATGCACAGATATTTTTATATTTTGGTGAAAATATTTTAATGCATCAGTTGCATTATTCAAAATATTTAATGTTGACATTTCAATATCTCGTTAAAGCTTATCATTTATTAATATATTGAATATATATTTCAATTCACGCTTGCGTGATGTCAACTGAAATTAAAATATTTTAATATTATTATTATTATAGACGTCACTTGGTATTTTGAAGAATATTCAGCAACTAAACTGAGTGTTATTATTAATAACTATCGCCTTATCGTGTATTAATCATGCAGAATCAATGATAAAGAATCAGCAGAAGATGCGTGCCGTTCTACGTGACTCTTATTGATTTTTATCGAATTATTTCGAGGTAATTCTCGACATATGGAACTCAATGGTGCGTAACAGCATGGATACCCGTCACGGGCTGTCCACTCGTCACACCAGAGTTATGGAGAACTCTCGAGGAAAATCTCGAAGACGAGACGGCACACTTGAGAATTCAGTGCGTAGAAGATCTCGAAGAGAGGAGAAAAGAGAGGGGGAGGAAAGATGCAAACGCGAACCGCGAGAAAGTGCGTCACGACTCGTCTTTTACGTGCCTAATTCTACCTAGGTGGATCAAAAACGCGTTGACAAGCATCTCCAATTTGCGACTTTCAATAACTGACGTTCAAAGCTAACGTCGGAAGTCGTTAACGGTATTGAGTAAGTCATTGCTTGATAAGTGTTTCATTAATAATGCGAATGATTTTATAGAGAAAGAATTTTAAACAGATACACAATGTTCTGCAAAATATATCGCTTTTTATAGTACTCATACATACATATCGGCTGGTTCTATAAATATCATAATATCCAAGAAGGATCGCGAAGGGTTTAAATGGCAAACAACGTCAGAAGGCGGCAGAAGGGGAAACGGAGATAATGGTAATTGTTAAAGTAATTACGCCACCCTTATTTATGATCGTAATACTTTGTTCCTAACGTCTCAGGGATCGCGTGCTTCGCGGCAGAATGTAACGGCGACGTAATAAAAACCTCCAAGTTCTCTCTCTCTCTCTCTCTCTCTCTGTGCAATTAAGCGAGCATACAAACCTTTCGGTCACGCCATTTCTTCAGCGATCAATCTTGCCGCAACTCATCGACAAGCTTATCTCGAAAGAAAACACTCTTTACGATCCGGCCGTACGATATTGAACGAACGATCGATTCGACCGACGCACTTCCGGTTCGGTGATACGTACTGACTTTCCCACGTGTGAAATCGTATTTCTTGTAAGAAAAGGATCTCCTTAGATCGAGTGCGATCGCGTGTCGAGAGGCGATCTCTTACCGGCTACTCTTATAGGCAGGATCGCGAACGGATCATTCGTTCCCCCTTTTGTGGATCGACTGTACGTCGGGGTCAGCGCATAATGTCATTCGGGGGATGGTCGGTCACGTAGTCGAGAGAAATGCCTCGGTAAAACGAGCGGCGTTCGCGCCGTCGGCCGACATCTCTCGCCTTTTGCTAAGTGCCCAATCTCGGATTTAGAACGAACGCCTCGGCTGATCTCGGCATGAGTAAATCGCATGCATTCGCATCGGCAATGATCTCGATTATGATTTACCATAAAGTCTCTCTCGCGTCATTTCTGGGCGCAATCCTTTCCTTTTCCTTCTGCATTTTCAATATTGAATCGTTTCGGTAACTTATTTAAATCATACGTTTTAAAATAACTGAAGAATAGGCTTGTATATATCCGTAAAAAAAAAAATTATGTACAGCGTGTTTCCTGTTATAATTACTTCCAATTTTAGATATATATTCGATATTTCTCAAAATTTTTGTCTGCTCTTAGCGTATTTCTTTCGCTTTGACAACATTGCGTCTCAGAAACTTAATATTATAACTTAATTATACATATATAAATTAATTATATATAAAATTATTAATTATATATGTTTTTACATGATAGAAACATTTTCTCTCCCGCGTTGTCTTTGAAAATGAAATGCGCGTCGATCTGAGAAACCGAGTCAGCGGTAAGCATCCCTCTCACGATAAATTTTTCATACGTGGAAAAAACGATTGGTTTATAATCTCTGATCTATGAACGTATGTATCGTGAGACGATACGAGGCCGGCGTATAGGACGGCGAAAAGACGCCGCTCCGTCGCCTCTCATAGAGACCCATAACGGGCCCTATCTTTTCGCCTCTCGCGCTCGCAGTTGCGACAGTTATTAGTCAAGATTAGCTCTCGTACCCGCGGGAGAACAGCGGGCCTCACGGCGCGCCTGTATTTTGACAGGGCTCATCTCGGAATTAATCGGCACTCGTTTCGTGGCGTTGGGATTACGATTTATCTGCATTATCCTCGTATAACCATCGGACGAAGCTCCCGAGAATCATTTCCTCCTTCTCTCCTCTCATTCCTATTCTCTCTCCCTCTCCGTTCCTTCCCCCTCCTCCCCGCCCCTCATCGCTCTCTCGCCCGTTTCCTCCTCTTCTCTTTTCCAGGAATTAAGATTTCTGCGCCGTGAAATCCTGCCGGGTTTCACCGTTGCAGCATACAACTCGCGGGTATTGTGTGCACGCCGTATGGTACCACCTAGGAGCGAGAAACTCATAAGTACACGCATCGCGCGTACCACCGTTGTGTGATTAGGTGCGCCCGCGTGTCGTTCGTTGAACGTGACACGTGTTCGACGTTTCGTTCCTCGAGAATGCGCCGCGGCTGATCGACGCGAAAGCTTGTGCGAAACGCAGGGGCAGCCGTGGGGTACAAGACTGCGAATACAATTTAACGTCTGATTTTCACATAAGATATATCACCATTGTATGCGTGTAAAATTTCCCTTAAATTATTTAATCCATATACAGATTGTGTATTGTGTGTTTCGACAATTTATTTCAAGTATGAATTCTTCGATCAATTTACAGAATTGACTTTTTCTATTAAACATTTAATTAGACATCCCCTTTTCGTATAATTTTGTAATTTGTAATGCTATCTCTTTCTAATATTATTTTATAGCTGCAAGAGTTATCGTTATATAATTATGTTGATAAAGAAAAATTAATTTAACTCATCTAACATCGTCTTAAATTTTTTATTCTCGAATAAAGGTCCGTTTTGCATCGCGATTCTTAACGAATACCGTGAATACGGAATACAGAAGCGGCGAAAAATAATTCGTTGTGAAATTCGATAACGACGCGACGCGTAGGTTGACAGGCGCAGCCAGGTAGCACCCGAGCTGCCGCGAATAATGCATCGCCGTGTTACCGCCGACCACAACGACCGCCGGTGGTAGCGAGGAGACGTAGCGGATACGTCGACGATGCGTATAACGGGGAACATGATTAGCGGCTGGTTTTCTCGGGACCGGCGCGAGAAACGCGGACCACCCCCGTAGAGACGCGTACGCCTCTCGGCGGCACGTAACGCTCGTACTTACTACCCGCTCCATACGTATCGGCGCGAGGATTCATAAGGTAGGCTACCTTACGGCTCTGCGGTGTCGCACTTCCGTCGTATCTCATTCTCGTATCTCGTTTCTCGCGCCTCTCCGGCGAGAGAACAAGAAGCGATGGAAGTAGGCGAAAGCGCTGTTCCGACGTGTTTAACCCGGCGGCACAAAACTTGCTGCCTTCTTAACGTTTCATGTCGTGGGACGAGAAAAAAAATCTATTGTGCTAATGTGACGGGGAAAAAATGCAAACGTAGAATCGCAGCGAAGAGAGAGAGAAATATATTCTCTCGTAAAAGTATCCGTAGAATTCGTACCAGCCTCTTCATTTCCGATCATCCGACATTGTTCTTCTTAAGATAATGCGATGGAAAATCTCACGCTGCGAATTTTTTCGCGACGATTAATAATCTTGATTATGGTATAAAACAGCAATAAAAGAAAAAATTATTCTAAATGTAACTCAGAAATAATTGCAATGGAACTTCTTCATTTTGAGATGTGCTCTTATTTTTGTGATAAACAATATATATCGAACTAACACCGGAACCGCATTAAATCTCTCGCGCATCGATTTATCTTAGGTCGATCATTTTTTCCACTTATAATATAAAGACGGTAAGAGCGTGCATTCCTGTCACGTCTGAGAAATCGCGAATTTATATCGTGGAGAAGCGCGTCACGTCAGCCGATTTGGAAAAAATTCGCTTACGCACTCGATGTGATATATCAGCGTCCGGATAAGTGCGTGTAAGTACGTCGCTTTTGATTTGTCAACCTCTCGTGGATTAATCGGAGGAGCAGTAAGCTACTAGATATCCGGGGCTCGAAAGTGAGATCTCAAACGCGACAATGAGAGTCCTCGCGCGGCCGGTTGGGGTCCTGTATCTACGGTCGACCTGTTGCAAATGCGAATTAATGAGGCGCATACGTCTTACGTTAGCGTGACATTACGGGTTGATCTAAACTCGATAAAGGCAAGATCATATCTCCTTCGTGCGCATAGCTCACAATGCAACGGACGTAGAAACGTAGCATATTAATTTATAACCCCGGCAAATGCAAGGACGTTATACTTTCGTTTGTAATATTCTTCTTTAAGCGATGCTTATCGAAGAATGTAATAGATCCTCCATATATGCATATATTCCGTGTGTGTCACCATGATAAAGGCGAATGAAAGATTTACGAGTGGGTCTTTCTATTATTAGTCGGCATTAAAATTACACGAGGATCGCATTGTTTTGAAAATATTAAATGTATATTGAATATATCGAAATATGAGTGACACAAGTCACTTGACGTTTTGGGAACGAGACACATTGTCTGCGTCGTGTGATTTGTGTCTGCCGTGCCGTCTCCAAAGTGTTAACGATCCTGGCATACCGGCATACTTTCGAGACTGGTCAAGAGCGATTCCAACTGATACTTTTAGATAGCCAAGGTAGATCTGATATCATCGGTGGTCTTGGTGGTTACCACTCCTGTACGTCATTTGTCACGGTCTCTTTTACGCCCTCGTCTCATATCGTTCTATGTACCGGGTGAAAAGACTTCCCGATGAATTTTTTTCGACTATAAAAAATCAGAGCGCGAATAATACATCCAATTAAAATATGCGATATAATGAAATGCGTCAATTTCCCGGAATTGAGAAATTAATTAAAGACAGTAAGAGATTTTAGGAAAGCGATGATTCATCGATAAATATTTGATTAATAAATATTTTTTTCATTTTTCGATTCGGTTCATATTTAGTAGAAAACTATAAGAAGATTGTATCTCTCCATATGTGTGCGTGTATGTATATGTGTGCTGCCATTATCCAATCAAACGAATAGCCGCGTTCTCTAAACGTGCGAGATGCTAAAACACGCATCCCATTCAGCGAGCAACGTCGTTCCGCTTTCAAGAGACGCAGCTTTCGTCACGCGCTCACCTTTCTCCACTACCCGTCGAACAATGCGACTAACCGTCGAGGAGTCGTAAAAGCGTCCACTTGTGAGCGAACGAGCGGGATGAAATCGAGCCGCGGAACTCGCTAATCGACCTTCCTCTCCGTTTTTAGCCGTAGCGTTCGTGCGCGTGTATCCTGCTTTTTAAAGATGCCTTTAAGGAGCGCCATTTGGCGCGGGCGATGCTCACCGATAGGTGTTAAAAAGGGCGCTAAGGAGGGCGTGTCGTCTCGTCCATTAAAGAAACTCTCAATGCATCGACGGCTCTAAGTGGCGACAAGTCGCAGCATTCGCGTATAACCCTCGCTAATTTTCCGCCATAAAGCTACCGGCCGGCATCGGAATAAATAAACGCGCGGCGGCGGCATCGGCACGGCGGGCACAGTGGGCAGTTTATGCCGTTGCCGAAGGTGCGAAGTGGGGCTACGCGGCCTCGCGGAGCGGGGCCCGCGGACAACCCGCGCCGGGCCCGGGTCGGGACGGGCAGGGCCCGCCACGCCAATGCAAATTTGCACGCGGCGAGCGAGCCGCGTATAAACGATAATTCATTTTGCGCCCGTTAACGCCCGACGCCGCGTGTGTCCGCGCTGTTTTCACCGGCCAACGGGGGCGCCCCCGAATTACTCCCGTACCTCTCGCGTTGCTAATTGGCAAATTCAATTCTCGCGAAATTATCATTGCTGCCACGCCGATACCGTATCGTCCGTTCACACGAGGCTCTTTTCATCCTTTAATTATCTCCTTCGCTTTTGACTGCGTGCGGTGGATTTGCGATTAACGTTATTTAACGAATTTTAGTTTTGCAACCGGTACCTCTCTTCACCTCTCTAAACTAACTGTGATTTATTAAGAATGATATTACTCTTACAAGTCACGATAAGCAATCCAATTACAAATCTATAGATTTCGTATATATATCCTCTGCTTGTATAAAAAAAAAAATTGATTGAAATTTGTTTACATTTAAAGAGTGTTTGAATCGCCTCGCATTAGAAACGTAATAGATTTTGGCAACCGGCAGCCAGTCTTTCGATTCCGCGTATAAATTTCATTCGTATTTTTCTTATTAAATCGCGCACACGAAAATGAATATCGCGATAAATGAATATAAATACATCTGCGTAATTGGACCGTCATATCCGGGTGGATTCTGCGGTCCCGTGCGATATTTATCGGCGGTCTGTAATTTAAAGATCCTTGTTAGCGGCGATTACGCTGCCGCGTTAACACCATCAGCGACACCCATGTCCGATGGGATGTTATCCACCTGGACGTCGATCCATTTGTCACGGTCTTCTATGTACCGGGTGAAAAGACTTCCCGATGAATTTTTTTCGACTATAAAAAATCAGAGCGCGAATAATACATCCAATAATTAATTTGCTTCGTTCGATGGAAGCGTCTTTTATATAATATCCATAACAACAATTTTTTTCTCTTTTTAATGATATTATTCAATATTTTTTTGAAAATTATTGATGCCGGGCGAGCATCTCTGATACAAGTCCGCTGAATTCATGAATTGCGCGATAGCCAGTTACCATTTTTCTGCCGGTGCACGGGCTACCTCTCGGCGTTCGGGCGGTACAACGCCATAAAGTACGTCCCTTCGCGAATCGATACACGGTGACCGATTTTGATACCAAGTTTAATATATTAGCGACGAGAAACCGCGACGAAAATCCTCGAGACACCGGGTAGTCTCGGCTGAGAGTAGGGTTACAGTGCGTACCCGAGGTGGCCGAGACCACCCACGAGTTGAATCGATCAGCAACTGATACCCTCGAAGATGCGAAGGAAGAGAGGGAGAGAGAGAGAAATAAACGGAGGTAGTACGCGAGCGAGATGGAGAGAAAGAAGGAATAGGGAGAGAGAGATGAAGGAGAGGACTTACAGGTGTACCGGGGCTGCTTATGCGCCCACGGGACGCGCGAGCTCCGAGACCTATCGGGGCGCGGGAGCTTTTGAGAATCGATTTTATCGCGGCGGAGACTTACGACTAGCACGCGAACTCCACGGCTGCTCCGACCGGGAAACAAATCAGGCGATCGATCGTTGACGCAGACATCGGAGAAATAATCGCCTCAGACTGTCAAATAATTTAGCGTGCGATATCGTCCACAGTCCCATAAACTCCGGAAATGCAAATCTCCACATGCAGGAGGAAAAGGAGCGATATTATTTAATAAAATTATAATAAATATTTCTTAAAGAAAAGCACCATACAATTGACGTTCCTTACTTAATTCAGCTATCGATTAAACATCAAAAATCTGACAGTATGAATGATGTCAACAAAACGAACCAAGCTTATTAAAATCTTTTATAAACCACGAATTATCGCGAGTTCCGCGAATTCTATATCGGATGAAAGAAGGCGGTGGCGAATTCTCAAATTGTTCCAATACTTGTGAAGTCCGACGATATCGTAAATTCCGGCAATTATCCCTAATTAATAAATATCCAGTTAATCGAAGGGGGGTGCGCGCATTCGCGTTAAGGAGGGAGGGGACGTGCGAGCGAGGGCACGAATTTAATGTCGACCGCGGGAAATTTAGGTGAGGGGCCCGAGTCCGTCGGTTCAGAGCGCGCCATAAAGCACGATCTTTATTGGTGAAACGGCGAAACGTGCGATTCGACTGGCACTTTCATTACCGTCTTTCTAATTGCCTGCCATTTAAGTAAACATATGTAAGCACTGTAATCTCCTCCGGGGTTTGTCGTTTACTCGCTCGCGATTTCACGTCACCGTGCTCGGAACGTCCGGCCGCGAAATTACGAGAATCTCAACAGAAGAAAATAAACCCGGGCGTTTAAAAAGGCCTGGCACACCTTTAGCGATCTCATGCCTGAACGCGTGCCTCCGCGACTACACTGTGTTGTGCGTTATTCGTTTTACAGGTCACAAATTATTTTTTCAGGATATTACAAGAAGAATTTGGGGACTTTTAAATTTTTATAAAATTTATGGCTTTTATAAAAGTCATATAATGATTTTTGTTCGCAATATGATGATATAATATTTTAACTGATCCAGATATATCCGTATAGTTATAATTTTATATAGAATAAGTGATAACGGATATACTATCTATCTACGTTATTTAATATTAACGATTCTTTGGATAAAACTACGAAATCTCGGATAGAGAACGCGAGAATATGTCTGGCTCGCCGTTTAGCACGATTAACACCGTCCCAAGTGGCGACATTGTTCGCCCTCCATCCGGGTAAACACGCCGGTTTCCACGGAATCCTCAAAATTACCACTAATTCCCGTTTTCACGTCGAAAATCCACGTGCAGTCGCGTCGCCGTCGGTTATTCCTCCCCGCCGCCTCGAGTGGCGAGAAGTACCGGGCATTCTCGACCCGCTCATTGAAATTCAAATGTCAATCTCGAGAAGGTACGAGCACATATTGCCGAACGAGAGAGAGAGGCCAAGAGAGGGGCCGCGGAGCGGAACGGTGGCGGAATGAATGCGGAGTGCTTCTCGTGTCTCTTCGCGATGTCGAAAACGGTCGCCGGATCGCGCCCATGTTTGCTCTCGAATTCTGTTCGGTGGACGAGGATCTCAAGCTCTAAGGTTGCGCGTCCGTTTTGTCCATCAGTGTTGTTTTATAGCCATATTGGACACGGACTAGACATACGTTTTAGTTTCAGGGCGGATCTTTTCTCGTCACGTCCGCACCGGGTCGGGACGGGCAGGGCCCGCCACGCCAATGCAAATTTGCACGTGGCGAGCGAGCCGCGTATAAACGATAATTCATTTTGCGCCCGTTAACGCCCGACGCCGCGTGTGTCCGCGCTGTTTTCACCGGCCAACGGGGGCGCCCCCGAATTACTCCCGTACCTCTCGCGTTGCTAATTGGCAAATTCAATTCTCGCGAAATTATCATTGCTGCCACGCCGATACCGTATCGTCCGTTCACACGAGGCTCTTTTCATCCTTTAATTATCTCCTTCGCTTTTGACTGCGTGCGGTGGATTTGCGATTAACGTTATTTAACGAATTTTAGTTTTGCAACCGGTACCTCTCTTCACCTCTCTAAACTAACTGTGATTTATTAAGAATGATATTACTCTTACAAGTCACGATAAGCAATCCAATTACAAATCTATAGATTTCGTATATATATCCTCTGCTTGTATAAAAAAAAAAATTGATTGAAATTTGTTTACATTTAAAGAGTGTTTGAATCGCCTCGCATTAGAAACGTAATAGATTTTGGCAACCGGCAGCCAGTCTTTCGATTCCGCGTATAAATTTCATTCGTATTTTTCTTATTAAATCGCGCACACGAAAATGAATATCGCGATAAATGAATATAAATACATCTGCGTAATTGGACCGTCATATCCGGGTGGATTCTGCGGTCCCGTGCGATATTTATCGGCGGTCTGTAATTTAAAGATCCTTGTTAGCGGCGATTACGCTGCCGCGTTAACACCATCAGCGACACCCATGTCCGATGGGATGTTATCCACCTGGACGTCGATCCGGGCTTGAATGGGTACGAATGCTTAAAATTCCATTCCGCGTGCCCGACGTATGAGATTTTTTTTTCAAAAAAGAAACGCGGGATATATGCGATACGAAATCCGGCGAAAATAATGACGCATATTTATTCATCACGTACGTGAAATTCGCGAGTTATTTATAAGAGTGAACGTTATTATTATCGGTCAGCATCGTTTATTCGTTGTCGAGAATAACCTTTTAGTCATAAAATTAAAGATTATACTCTTTTAAACTAAATCAATAAAAATATTACTGATTATAGTAATGATACAAGTTTCATCAAAAATCAATAGATATTTCACTGATATTCAGTGAATACACTTTGCTCTTCTGTCTCACTGATTATAACCAACAAGATTTCATTAAAAAATCAGCAATAATCATGTGTATTTGCAAGATGTAGCTTTTAAAGCTTTTTCTATTTTGTATTATTATTTTTTAGAAAAGCCTCCAATGCATACATCTGGCATGAAAAATATAACTATTCTATGATAGTATTCAAATTTAGAATTAAATATTTTTTTATCCTTAAAATGTAATCTACCAGAAATGAACAAGACTATTGAAAATATTGGCTATTCAAATATTTCTAGACCAGAGATATTTCTTTAACAAAATATATGGCTAAAAATTTTTCTCATATATATATATAATATTGTAAGACACATTTTAAATATCACTGATTGAAACAGCCAGTACCACTAATTGAATCTCTCAGTGAGATATCACTGATTTACATTGCCATACTCTTATCCCTCCGTCAATCGCAATATCCAATAGATACTATAACAATAGATATTATAACTGACGTACAACATTAAAAGACTGATGAATAAACATGTGAAGACAGATTAAAATAAAAATTGTTTAAAAATGAAAATTATATTTGTCACCCCATTTATTTTAAGCCATATTACTAACACTTCAGTTTTTTTTTTATTCATCCTAATACTTTAAAAAATATTGTGATTAACGGAGGGTTAAAACTGATATTATCAGTGACTTGTCATCTGGTTTTCTGTAATAATATATTGATTCTATTTAAGAGAGTAAAGAACAATTCTACGCACTATCTATGATAACGGAACAGAAAAATTTTAAATAATAATAATATAGAAAGTATGTACACATGTACGAGAGATGTGCAAGTAGGATACAGAAATAGTACATGTAATTAAGAATAGAATAAGAGAAAGTCTTTGTGGGTAAGTCGTAAGCAGGGGATTGTGTAAGCGAGAGTGTCAGAGAGTGCAACAGGTCTAGACCGTCAATATGTAATCGCAATCAATTATCTTGAGTTTCTAAAAAATGGCACCGCGTTCAAGTAGCAACTCGTAGAAAGCCTTAAAATCTCTGATGATGCAAGCATTACGGGACGGTATTCTAGAACCTTGGTATGTATTCTATCTATATATAGTCTCATAAAATCTAGCGCGACGTAGCGGCACTATCGACTCTGATCAGCGTACCATCTCCTATTTTAATTAATCGTGAAAGTGTCTCTGGAATCCTTACACTTTGAGTATGCTTAACATATGCCACCTTACTCAGACCTTTAAACGGCTCATCTCGATGATGAGCGCTTAAGAATCCAGATATCCTTCAAGTATCGGTAAATCTATTCCGCGAATGCGGCGCGCTTGTAACAGCTTGTAACATTGATTCGATTGATTTAATTGAAAACTCCGTCGAAGGTTGTACGTGCGAGAGCGCGAATATCGGTATAAGCAGTAATTGCGATTCATTATAGGAAGGAATACCTGGTGCGACATGATCCCCCTTTCTTTCAACGCCGTTTAACCACTTTCGATGTCCTCCGCTTGTCAGAGGTCGCATTTCAGAGATACCTATCGCGGAAACCGATTATACATTATAAATAACGGCACGACGTATCGGGGACGACGCGTTTTCTTCGCGCGCATATATATAACTTGTCTAACATTGAAGCATTATTGCGTCTCGATTTAAAATACATCTTCGATATAATCTTAATTAGAGATATGTATATACTCGTTCTTTCGTTTAACACAGTTTTGCCACGCCAGCTCGAAATCCAGAATCGGCGGAAAAGAGATGCGGCGACGAGATCGAAATCGACGACGTCACTGCGAAACGGCGGCCTTCCCGCGGTCGCGACATTTAAGAATCGTAAAGTATCCGCTGTGAGTATAAGCTCGATGCTCGCCGCGGCTTTTTATATTCCGCGCCGACAGTCCATAAACCGCCGTCGCGGATGAACGCGAGGAGACGCGCGGCCGCTCTCTTCTCTCCGTTAAATTTTCTTTTTTTTTTTTTCACCGGCGCGTCATCGCCCATTTTCTTTCCTACCTTCCCTCGTTGGGCCCATTATCCAGGGCCGCCGCTGCGAACATAAAAATACATCTGCCCAATAAAGAAGCAAAGGCAAATGATCATTATACGCCAATAGAAATAGACACGATTAGCCTTCTCCGATTAAAAAAAAAAAAAAATCGAATGGAAATGATAAATATATAGTTATGAAGTATCTATATTTGTCCAATGAAGAGGAATCTCTTCATCTTCAATGAGTAGGATAAAAGCTAATTAGCTAATTTAAGATTTCAATATTCGTTTTGAAGCTTCTGCCTTCTCGCACAGAAAAGTGATATACGGTAAGAGATACATCCTTGTAATTTATACATCTAATTAAAGTCTTGTTAATGAGTAGGACAGAATCCAGAAGAATTGCGAGGGAGAAAAATGTTCCCGCCGCGCTTAACCTTTTGAAGCGACTTTAAGACTTACACACGCGTAATTAAAATTCTTCACGAAAAGATAAATAAAATCCCTATCTCGAAGGGGTTAACGCGGCCATCGTTGGAGTTTTATCGCTATCGACCGTAAGCGCCGCTACCGACCGCAAAGGCGGTAAGACAGTTAACCCGTGAAATATTCGACGTACGCCGCGACGCGAATTTTGATTTACGCGCACGTTAATTTCTGATGCCGAGAGGCAAGAGCTAACGAGAGGGGAAAGTGTCATGCTTGTAGCCGACAGATTCCCAACAAAGAAGGAAGAATTCGAAAGCGCATATAATAATGTAGCGGGACATTATTATGGGAAAGAAGAAGAGAGTCCCATGGGGTAGTTGCATCATGGGTGGAGATAGCAATGATGTATTTACGATTCAGGAAATTTTCTTCGCTTATCTATAATATCTTTTTTTTAAGCATTCATTTAGGTAAATATATTGTTCGATAAAATAGCGTTAATCTTTCTTAGCATAATTTCTCTCGTATTTGTAGAAATGTGACACAAGATATATAGCTATTTAACGAGTTCTTTTATAAAATTTTGAATGTACAAAGCCATGCTATTTAAAAAAAAATTATTTGTTAATTATAAAATTGCTTTATATATACATTATATATATTTTGTAAGATATTTCAATATCAGCTGTTGGATGATTATTATTTGTTGCTTTCGCTTGAACGCGAGATTAAAACTATGGAAGATTCCAGGCACCATTTTCCTCTGCGGCTTTTTGATACCGGAGCTGTAGTACACAGGGATACCGGGCCCTACTTCTGCGTCTATAAATCCGGCGTCGCCGGGGGGACGGACTCTCGCGCACGCGAATAATAAAGCGTCCGGCATAATATTTCAAAATGGCGCGCTCGGTAGATGGGGCGCAGCTCGATATTATTTAGCGTCATGGGGTCGCACCCACTTAACCCCATCCCGCGGGCGAAGGCGCAAAAAGGGCACCCACAAAGACAGAGAATAAGTTACCTTAGTCCGCGCGAAAGTACGCGCCACGGAATTCCCGCCGTGCGAGAGCGCACGGGGTCTTGGCGCGGGGCTTTAACGGCAGCGCATCGGTCGCACCGCGGCACGCGGAGGGTCCTTATCGTGTGTCCGAGGTCCTGGACGCGTCGTTTTATTAATGGTCGCTTTATTAATGGTCGCGTTTCGCGGGTGAGAATTCGCTGCGGCGGCTTCTCCAAATCGAGCCGCGTCGCGTCGCCGCGACTCTGTCTTGACTTAAAGTTATGACTTTCGTCGCTATTTTTTAGTTTAGAATATCCTATTAATATAGACACATATAAGTAAATATATATAAAAATCCTGAAGTTAATATATATTATTAAATTCATTTCGTAATTAAATAATTATTCCTTAAAACAGCTTTTAAAATAATCGGTTTAGCTTTCTCTGGTTGGAAAGAATTTAAATGTAATACACGCGATTTTTAATAGTTATATAGATTGTCTAAAAAATTCAGTTAAATAATAGCATCTCATTTTTATATTCGATGACATCGAAAGAATTGATTGATTGAAGGAAAGTGGCATTAGCATTTCTGTTTATACAGAAATATATTCTCTTAATTATGGCGAACCATGAAAAATGGCAACAGGAAAGACAGCTTATGTAGCTTGCATTAATTTTTTAACGTCCTACACACTAATGGCATTTGCATCTTCTCTTACGAAGACGTCTTCCTTTTTCATGCCTCGCACGCGAGCGAGACACGCGCATGAATTTCGACAGATAAAATATTTCTTGGTCATCATAGATGTTCCTTATCGTAGATACGGCGTCATTTTATTAATAGTTGCGCGAACGCGCATCTCTTCGAAAGCAGTACCCGCACCTACGCAGTAACTTTCGTGAAACTTTCGATGACGCGACCGATCGCGTCATTAAACACACTACTAATGCAAAAAAAAAAAAACAGCCAGTACCACTAATTGAATCTCTCAGTGAGATATCACTGATTTACATTGCCATACTCTTATCCCTCCGTCAATCGCAATATCCAATAGATACTATAACAATAGATATTATAACTGACGTACAACATTAAAAGACTGATGAATAAACATGTGAAGACAGATTAAAATAAAAATTGTTTAAAAATGAAAATTATATTTGTCACCCCATTTATTTTAAGCCATATTACTAACACTTCAGTTTTTTTTTTATTCATCCTAATACTTTAAAAAATATTGTGATTAACGGAGGGTTAAAACTGATATTATCAGTGACTTGTCATCTGGTTTTCTGTAATAATATATTGATTCTATTTAAGAGAGTAAAGAACAATTCTACGCACTATCTATGATAACGGAACAGAAAAATTTTAAATAATAATAATATAGAAAGTATGTACACATGTACGAGAGATGTGCAAGTAGGATACAGAAATAGTACATGTAATTAAGAATAGAATAAGAGAAAGTCTTTGTGGGTAAGTCGTAAGCAGGGGATTGTGTAAGCGAGAGTGTCAGAGAGTGCAACAGGTCTAGACCGTCAATATGTAATCGCAATCAATTATCTTGAGTTTCTAAAAAATGGCACCGCGTTCAAGTAGCAACTCGTAGAAAGCCTTAAAATCTCTGATGATGCAAGCATTACGGGACGGTATTCTAGAACCTTGGTATGTATTCTATCTATATATAGTCTCATAAAATCTAGCGCGACGTAGCGGCACTATCGACTCTGATCAGCGTACCATCTCCTATTTTAATTAATCGTGAAAGTGTCTCTGGAATCCTTACACTTTGAGTATGCTTAACATATGCCACCTTACTCAGACCTTTAAACGGCTCATCTCGATGATGAGCGCTTAAGAATCCAGATATCCTTCAAGTATCGGTAAATCTATTCCGCGAATGCGGCGCGCTTGTAACAGCTTGTAACATTGATTCGATTGATTTAATTGAAAACTCCGTCGAAGGTTGTACGTGCGAGAGCGCGAATATCGGTATAAGCAGTAATTGCGATTCATTATAGGAAGGAATACCTGGTGCGACATGATCCCCCTTTCTTTCAACGCCGTTTAACCACTTTCGATGTCCTCCGCTTGTCAGAGGTCGCATTTCAGAGATACCTATCGCGGAAACCGATTATACATTATAAATAACGGCACGACGTATCGGGGACGACGCGTTTTCTTCGCGCGCATATATATAACTTGTCTAACATTGAAGCATTATTGCGTCTCGATTTAAAATACATCTTCGATATAATCTTAATTAGAGATATGTATATACTCGTTCTTTCGTTTAACACAGTTTTGCCACGCCAGCTCGAAATCCAGAATCGGCGGAAAAGAGATGCGGCGACGAGATCGAAATCGACGACGTCACTGCGAAACGGCGGCCTTCCCGCGGTCGCGACATTTAAGAATCGTAAAGTATCCGCTGTGAGTATAAGCTCGATGCTCGCCGCGGCTTTTTATATTCCGCGCCGACAGTCCATAAACCGCCGTCGCGGATGAACGCGAGGAGACGCGCGGCCGCTCTCTTCTCTCCGTTAAAATTTTCTTTTTTTTTTTTCACCGGCGCGTCATCGCCCATTTTCTTTCCTACCTTCCCTCGTTGGGCCCATTATCCAGGGCCGCCGCTGCGAACAGGGGCCCCGATCCGCGCGATCTCAGGCCACTTCGGTGTAGATCCGGGCAGCATTCTCTCTACCGGCCACTTTCAGATATGATCGTCGTAAAGTAAATTGCCAGCGCGCAAGGGCCGCGTGGGAGTAAATTACGAGAATAAATAAGGCGTAAACGACTGCGGAGGAAACTTTGAACCTCCTTAAGCCTAGTGTGGGCGCCGACCAGCTTTTTAGATCCGGCGTATGGAACATAGTCATGCCGTCTCAAATGTAACAGGGCCGTATCGGAAAGCGATCTGTCGATATGCAAACAATGCGAGAATGCAGCGACTGAATATGACTATTTGGGATTCTGATTGACTCTGTTCTTTCTCTTTCCTAATTTTATTTATATGTGTATTAATACACATAACAAATTTTTTATTAAATTTTAATTGAATTATTAGTACATCTATCATTATCTTTGCGTGATGTATAATGCTTCAAATTCTCTGAATTTTTATTTATTTAAAATTATTGGATAAATTCTTTGACTAATTTAAATTAGCTTGTTATTAGAAGAATGTCGAGAAATATCGAAGAAATTCCGTAAAGAAAGAGAAAAGAAAAAGAGAGAGAGAGAGAGAGAGAGAGAGTATCTATATTTGTCCAATGAAGAGGAATCTCTTCATCTTCAATGAGTAGGATAAAAGCTAATTAGCTAATTTAAGATTTCAATATTCGTTTTGAAGCTTCTGCCTTCTCGCACAGAAAAGTGATATACGGTAAGAGATACATCCTTGTAATTTATACATCTAATTAAAGTCTTGTTAATGAGTAGGACAGAATCCAGAAGAATTGCGAGGGAGAAAAATGTTCCCGCCGCGCTTAACCTTTTGAAGCGACTTTAAGACTTACACACGCGTAATTAAAATTCTTCACGAAAAGATAAATAAAATCCCTATCTCGAAGGGGTTAACGCGGCCATCGTTGGAGTTTTATCGCTATCGACCGTAAGCGCCGCTACCGACCGCAAAGGCGGTAAGACAGTTAACCCGTGAAATATTCGACGTGCGCCGCGACGCGAATTTTGATTTACGCGCACGTTAATTTCTGATGCCGAGAGGCAAGAGCTAACGAGAGGGGAAAGTGTCATGCTTGTAGCCGACAGATTCCCAACAAAGAAGGAAGAATTCGAAAGCGCATATAATAATGTAGCGGGACATTATTATGGGAAAGAAGAAGAGAGTCCCATGGGGTAGTTGCATCATGGGTGGAGATAGCAATGATGTATTTACGATTCAGGAAATTTTCTTCGCTTATCTATAATATCTTTTTTTTAAGCATTCATTTAGGTAAATATATTGTTGGATAAAATAGCGTTAATCTTTCTTAGCATAATTTCTCTCGTATTTGTAGAAATGTGACACAAGATATATAGCTATTTAACGAGTTCTTTTATAAAATTTTGAATGTACAAAGCCATGCTATTTAAAAAAAAATTATTTGTTAATTATAAAATTGCTTTATATATACATTATATATATTTTGTAAGATATTTCAATATCAGCTGTTGGATGATTATTATTTGTTGCTTTCGCTTGAACGCGAGATTAAAACTATGGAAGATTCCAGGCACCATTTTCCTCTGCGGCTTTTTGATACCGGAGCTGTAGTACACAGGGATACCGGGCCCTACTTCTGCGTCTATAAATCCGGCGTCGCCGGGGGGACGGACTCTCGCACACGCGAATAATAAAGCGTCCGGCATAATATTTCAAAATGGCGCGCTCGGTAGATGGGGCGCAGCTCGATATTATTTAGCGTCATGGGGTCGCACCCACTTAACCCCATCCCGCGGGCGAAGGCGCAAAAAGGGCACCCACAAAGACAGAGAATAAGTTACCTTAGTCCGCGCGAAAGTACGCGCCACGGAATTCCCGCCGTGCGAGAGCGCACGGGGTCTTGGCGCGGGGCTTTAACGGCAGCGCATCGGTCGCACCGCGGCACGCGGAGGGTCCTTATCGTGTGTCCGAGGTCCTGGACGCGTCGTTTTATTAATGGTCGCTTTATTAATGGTCGCGTTTCGCGGGTGAGAATTCGCTGCGGCGGCTTCTCCAAATCGAGCCGCGTCGCGTCGCCGCGACTCTGTCTTGACTTAAAGTTATGACTTTCGTCGCTATTTTTTAGTTTAGAATATCCTATTAATATAGACACATATAAGTAAATATATATAAAAATCCTGAAGTTAATATATATTATTAAATTCATTTCGTAATTAAATAATTATTCCTTAAAACAGCTTTTAAAATAATCGGTTTAGCTTTCTCTGGTTGGAAAGAATTTAAATGTAATACACGCGATTTTTAATAGTTATATAGATTGTCTAAAAAATTCAGTTAAATAATAGCATCTCATTTTTATATTCGATGACATCGAAAGAATTGATTGATTGAAGGAAAGTGGCATTAGCATTTCTGTTTATACAGAAATATATTCTCTTAATTATGGCGAACCATGAAAAATGGCAACAGGAAAGACAGCTTATGTAGCTTGCATTAATTTTTTAACGTCCTACACACTAATGGCATTTGCATCTTCTCTTACGAAGACGTCTTCCTTTTTCATGCCTCGCACGCGAGCGAGACACGCGCATGAATTTCGACAGATAAAATATTTCTTGGTCATCATAGATGTTCCTTATCGTAGATACGGCGTCATTTTATTAATAGTTGCGCGAACGCGCATCTCTTCGAAAGCAGTACCCGCACCTACGCAGTAACTTTCGTGAAACTTTCGATGACGCGACCGATCGCGTCATTAAACACACTACTAATGCAAAAAAAAAAAAGATTCACGCAAGAAGATATATAAGCTCCGAGTCTTGGCTCCGATGATTCTCTATATGTGGTGATCGATTACGAGCCTTACAGAATTCCTTGAGACTTTTGCATAATTGGAATGAGTTTGTGTTTCTGTCTCTCTGTCAAATAAATATATAATAATTAGATATATATACAATTATATAAATTTATTAACTATAAAACATGTATTTTTATGAGAAACTTGCATAACTAGCATAACTACTTGCATAACTAGATAGATTATTTTAAATTTAAATTTTAAATTCGAACATTTTAGATTCTTTTAAATAGAAACTTTTAGATTTTTAGAGAGACAGACAGAGAGAAAGAGATTAATACAAGTATCGCGAAAAATATTACCAATTAATAAAAATAGATAGTATAAAATATACTCAATGAAGATAGTAATCAATAAATGCGATTTCATTTATTACATTATAGAATACAGTAATTTGATAATTTAGAAAAGTATTTTGTTTTGTTAATCATAAAGTTGCATTATTAAATTAGGTAAATAATAGTAAATAATAATTTAATCTGTGAGAGAATTACATTCTCTTCGAATAATAATACATATATAAAAAGACAAAAGGGAAATATACAAATGTATATTAATATTTCTATTTTTATTTCTCATCGGTTTCGTCGCATTGCACAATCGATGAAACTTCCCTTATAAATTACTATTATTATACTCGATTATTTCTTCTGTTCTTGTTTGCGCAGAGAACATTCGATCGCGTTGAATAATCGCTAAAACATTACATGAAATTCGATCAAAATTTTAACAAACGAAACGATCGAATATTGAGCAACGCATATTCAGAATTCGCACGCATACATACGCGATTCAATAATTTTAGGCGTGATATATGCGCCTCTTTGCTTCAAGACCTTATGCCAGGGCATGCAAATGTCACCAATAAAATTTGGCAGAATGCGGATATTGCCACCATAACAGCCGTTAATTCTTCCGTCCAAATCGTGAGGTATAGAATTACTTTTTTAAATAATGAGTAATAGGTTTATCAGTATTTTTGGCGAAACCAGTTGACTAGTCTTTATTAACTGCGTTACGTTATAAACGATCAAACTTCGAGTGTATTATAATTATTGCCAGTCTGTGTTTCGTATGCTTCGACACTCGATGGCCGGTCGATCGGGAAAGACCGATGATAATTTTATGCGAAACGATAGTGCGACTCCCAATCCCATTTTTAAACGCCTACATGTGCGTGTCGCAAATTCCCTTTAGAACAACGGCTAGACGAAATTTTGAGATGAGCTTTTTGTTTAACTTTGCTGCCCCAGTTAAAATATACGTGTAATATTATATTTCGCGCGAACGTTAAAAAACCTGAGAGAATTTTTCTTTTGAAAAGGTTTTTTTCAAAAAATTTTTAAATTTTCGCTTCGGATATTTCAATTTACTATTATTGCAAAAAAAGTGTAATTATGCAATTATTTTTTATCATTTTACTATAATTTAAATTTGACAGTCGAGACGATATAGTAATATTTTTGAAATCATTTTCCACAGTTAAATTTGACCTGACTACATTAATCTAAAGGGTTTCACAAACTAATCACAAAAGATGAATTTTTCTGATTTGATCTAAAGATTATTGATTTTATATATGCAATAAGCAATGCATTATACATATAAATTATCGAAGCTTCGAATAATTTCTGTTTTCGACAACATTAAACAGTATAATTCGAAAAACTGTGGTATTTGATATTAAATAAATAAAGATACCGATGCTCACATTATACGCGCGCTATAAATATCTAGCGGTAATCTCGTAATTATCCATTTGATCAGCGACAATTGATTTGTGGAGACGTTATTTATTACATCGTGTTTAGGCGACGCTCTGTCTCCAGAACTCCAGGAGCCTTAGAGGCAGCAGCGGCGGCAACGTCCGCGATCGACGACAAACCATCGGTGCATCACACCGAATCGCCCATTAAAGGCGCAGCGCATCTCTCCGCATGCATCCCTTTCTCATACACGGCGGCGATATTGGGTTTACGTCCACTCAAAGATCCTCTTACGACGATGCGTGCGCAACGTACCCAATTAGCGGGGCCGCGCAAGAGAGCGACTTCTCCCTTTCTCTCCATCTCGCCTCCATCGTCTACTCTTTTCCGCCTTCTCTACTTCCCGCGCTCCCACCGTACACTTAGGGTCAAACGCTCGTAAACGTCCGGTGAAACGCTCGAGACTCGACCGGACTCAGCTCGACTCGACTCGTCTTGACTCGGAGTCGACTCGACTCTCGACCCTACCCCCGGAGAGAGCAGCGCCCAGGCACTCCGACATCTATGAAAAACGTATCATGAATTTCCCGGCGGCCAATCGGAGGAAGCACGGACAGTTTTGCTCAGTGACCTCGGATTGTCAACTTTAAACGCGCCCTCTTCTCCGTCCCTACGTTCCCTCTCCCCTGTTCTTCTTTACCTTTACACAAACTCCCTTCTGTCTCCTCTCGTGGCCAGCTTTCTTTCTTTCTTCTTTTTCTCTTCGATCTCTCTCTCCTTCTCCCTCACGCGTGCCTGGCCAAGCCTACAGGCCACAGGTGTAGTAAACCTCTTTACCTCACGCGTAATGGCCACTCTTACACTCGTGCCGCGCATCTGTCGACCTTATTGTTAGTGTGTATCGCCACGACCCGCGTTTACTTCTTTCTTATCGTCGGCCTCTTTGCCCTCCGACAATTTTATATCTAGCACACACGACCTAGACACTAAAATCGATCCGCTATGTATATTGTTTATGACTTATAAATTCTTTGTTATTCATTGCGATTTTTCCGCTGTAAAAAGTTATGCCGTATAACATTACTTCGTCTTCGAAATTATCTATATAGCTTCTCAGATACGATATCTTGGTCACCCTCTCGAATTTAAACAATGATCGGTGAACATCGGTCTCACATCAAAACAGACGGTTTTCTAACGCTTCCATGATCATCAATCAATGTTATTATATTCTTCAACGACCGTGACATCATTCGGCCATTAACAAGAAGCGAGAACGAATAAAAATCTACTCGGAATTTCGCGAGGTTGAATATTAATTCAATCCATTACGGAGACCGAAATAAAAATATATCTCTGGCGACATGTAATATTAAAAATTAATCGTATACATTACATTCTATTAAATCATTGCCTTCACAAATGGATCCAAAATTGTGAAGACATTATCATCGTGGGAAATTGAAAGATCTCACGCGCTTGCAAATACTTTAATATCGATAAAGGTCTGATTATTAATCACAATTTCAACAAATTATTTCGATAAATGTGAAAAGGAAGCGATTAGAAAAAGTTTTCGAAGAAATCATACCAGAAACAATCGCAATTGTTGGTACGCACTTGATGGCACTGCCGGAAATCAAGGCAAGCGACGCAGCTGATTGCTCGTCGGACTCGATCAAGATTGTCTTCAGCATCCGCGCATTAATCAGCGTCGCGAACTACAGCTACGTCGGGAGTGAGGGGGAGGAAAAGGGAGGACGGGAACGATGTGACACGACCGTGGCGCGAGTTCATGAGCGCGACGCAGAAAAATTCGAGACCGCCGAGAGAAGATCCTATTCTTAGCTCGCGAGTTGTCCACCACCATTCACGAGCGAGGGCCTTCGCGCCGTCAATGAACAAGCAACCGGTCCTTCTCTTCCGGGCTCTCTCCTTCATCGCTTCGTCCCCCCCCCCCTCCCCCCCCCTCCCCCCCCCTCTCTTTCTCCCT
>NW_021851748.1:1296903-1331681 GCF_003651465.1 Formica exsecta
CCCCTCCCCCTTCTCTCCCACTGTATCTGTCTGTCTATCGCTTCTTTCCGGTTACCGCATTTTTCGATTTCTCACTCTTTTTTTTCGCTCTCAGAAGAGGAAAGAAAAAGAGAACTTTATTAATTTATGACAAGACGGATGACGATCGTACAGTTTCCTCGTCGAGATTTACGTAATCCATCTAGGAGACGCGAGACGAAAGGGGGAAAAAAAAGAGAACGCTCGGCGATGGACAAACACATCGCCATTATGCTCGTAATCTGAGAGACGTCTCGCGGAGATCGAACGGTTCTCGAGTGGCGGCCATAAAAAAATCAGATGCGTCTCTTTCTTCCGAATGATCGCGCGATGACGTGGTCGCGATTTTTAGCTGTCCGGCGACATGGCACGATATGTGACCTCGAGACAGGGTCTATATTTTTTTTCACGAGCTAGTAACACCCTGATTACTCGAGCAAGTGCGAATGGGAAGAGACAATCCGGCAGAATCGCAGATGGCTCGTCGCTGCCGTCGTTCTCGCGGTAATAAAACGGTACGCCGCTAAAAAGAATTCGCGCGACAAAAGATGTGCTCAACTGATATAATGCAAGAGAGAGGAGCGAGAGTTATTAAGATGAGCCTAAATTTTAAGACACGTAGAATATACCAGCACGCTCCACAATACGACAACGTGCGCTGTCAAAGGTAATTAAACTGCGGCTTTATTTCATTAACATGTGGAAAGACAGAGGCATCTCGTACGAAAATAAATGGGTTAATAGATGAATAAATAATTTATAATGTCATTGCACGCATCAGCAACCAATAAATAATCGATAAAAAAATATGTGAAAAATATTTATGATTCGCATGATGTATGGCATAAAAAATTGTTATATATTCAATAATAATTGAGACGCGGAATTTAGACAGTTTCGAGAATAAAAAATTGCAGGTGGAAATACAAACGGTGACATTAACGTTGATCTTTGCGTTGAATGCATTATCATCGTAAGCTATTATATTTAATAAAGCAAAAATGTCTTTTCAACGCGTATAAAGGCATTTTTAAGATGATCAATAGCAGCAAGGAAAGTGCATAAAAAATATGTATGAATAAAATGATGTTTCAACATGAAATGAATCGAGAATTTATAAAAAAGTCAAGGCAGGAATTAACACGACTTTAAGGATGATTGAATAACGGATATCCTTGAGTATCACGTTCGACAAGGTGTCAAGATGATTAAACGATCGAATTCTTCGACAACATTAGTTCGATAAACGTGATTAATGATTTACACGTGCACTTTGCGTCCTTTTCGATATTATAAGTATTAAACCGATCGATCGTCTGTACTTTTCTAAATCTTCCTGATACGAGATACGCCTTGAATGTCTTGACAAATTCTGATTATCCATTCAACATATGATATACACATTACTTTATCACCTACAACGTAACTATTTCTCCTTCTTTTCATTTTTTGCAGTTACATAGCTATTTCTTCTTCTTTTTATTTTTTGCTATTATCTTAAACTTGCTAAATGTAAATTGAGTAAGATGGAGGAAATTTTAAACCATATAAAGATATGTATTTTCATGGTATATGGATTCCTATTGAAATCAGTATGCAACGTTGAAAATAAATAATCGAGATAGTTTTGAGATTAAACAATTTTAACAATATAATTATACCTCACCTACTGTTTTTTTTTATTGCAATCTTATCTATTTTAATTCTTTGTAATTGTCTCGCTATTTTGATTGTAAGTCTTAAAAATACTAAACAAAAAGAATATAATTTTTCTTTTTAATGTTATATATGTGCAAGCTACCGCAAAGCATAATATAATATGTACTTCGAGATGAAGAATGCTTAGATATCGGGAATCGCGTGCCGAGTTTTGATGGAATTTGAAATAGCCACGTGCGCGAGAGATATATTGTGCATCGACATTTTCTTATGCCCCGTCCCTCAGAATGTCTGAATCGAGTTCGACAGGAAATGCCCGCGCGATGGACATCGAGTGGCCTCTCTTGTCCCACCTAAGTCAACAAACGGACTCAGCTCGGTATTTTACTGTCGCGGCATTACGGGTATGAGAGTGTCGCGTGAACACACGCACGCAGGTGCACGCAAATGAACACCTCTTGTGTGACCGCCGTTGGAAAAATTCTGAGAAAATCGGAAATGTGATTTTCATGGAGCAACTATTTTTGAAATAGTCAATAGTTCATTGACGAGTCCGATCTGGTTTGCTTTCGTTCCATATCACGACGAAAGAATCTCGTGATAATGATAACTCTCAGCCTTTTTTGCATTCGGTGTAATTAAGTGCGTAATGATAATGATTATATCTGTCATGGGAATTATTGCGTTAATATCACGTATGTAACATAAAGATTTGTTGAGGATTTAATCTAATGTAATAGCGCGAATTAAAGGGTCAAACTAAATGCCCGTGATAAGAATAAAAATGCTCGTTAAATTAAAAGCGACTACTCTCTCTCTCTCTCTCTCTCTCTCATATTGTAAAATTTATTATTGACCGAAGCGCGAGCATTTGGACGATTATACATATTATATTTAGGTTTATCAAGATTGTATGCTTTCGTGTGAAATATTTAGAAATTTGATGGCATGTGAATTGCAAAGTAAAGTATAATTAAAGTTATTTCATCTACGGTACAATGTAAAAACACTTTGAAATATGTAATTAAGTTAGAAATCATGCACATATACTTCGAGAATCGCATCAAACAATTCATGAATTCGATACTAATTATCCTGCGCGACGAGAGACATAAATCGTCTGTTCTTTCGTTAAATATATGCGAAAACATGCTCGCAATATGTACGAAGCGTTATTTGAGAGGGAAGGCCATTTTGTTCCTGAGAATATTGACAGAGAACTCGTGTCGGGATTCGCGCGCGGCAAACTTTACATGATTTTGCGAACTTGCACGTCTCGCGTTGCACAATCCCTGTTACCAGACATATTACGTCCTATTCTAACTTTGAAATATCCTTGCAAGTACTCGTGAAGAGACCATGCATAAATTTTAAATAGATATGAATATCCTACTGTTTTCAATAGTTTGTTGAAATTCAAAATTTTCAATGTTTGTATAATTCGGTGTAAGCATACTTTCGCTGAAAAACCAATATAATTTAGAAATTATATTTGCATAATCAAAAAATTCATATCCTTTAATAAGGCACATTTAAGATACCATAAGTTATAATGTCATCATGAAATCGCTAATAATAGCACATCGGTGAAGAACGCGTTAGCATACTTATAAAAGAGGCCATAGAGGCAGAAGCCTCTGTCTAACACAGGTAAAAACTTTCCTGTAAGACAAATCTCTATGATCGAGTCGTGTCGCGAAACGTGAATTCCGGTGTCGTGATCTCTCCTCGAAGATTCAGCACGGATCTTGCCAGCGACGTAAATATTCATAAATTATCGGGACCAGCGCGCTAAGGTATTACGCGGTGACGGGAACCCACCTTGATTTTCTCGAAGAGTGTAACTTAATTAGCAATAAAGCACGCACTTCCGAGTACGTCGCTCGCTCGCTCGTCAAGCGGCGCGTTTCGCGGCCGTCTTCTCCGAAAGTTTTTCTCGCGCGCGGAAAGGAGCTCCGGCTGACCCGGTCAAACGACCTTAGGAGGAGAAACCTTACGATCGATATACTCGCGTGTTTATTGCTGAACTTTTAAGAAAATTTATTGTCAAACGTTTTCGACGTCCTCGACTCTCGAGACGGGAATCGCATCATTCTTCCCCGAAGCATCGCGTCGCGTCGGCGTGAAACTATCGGGAAGATACGTTTTTTGCGTAGTATATCAAGACGGGCAAATTTATTGCTAGATAAATAACATTGCACGTACGATAATACGCGTTTACGCGCGCATGTGTAATAATATTATAACGCGCGCTTTCGTAGCGGCGCGACGAGAAACGTTGAAAGACGCGCGAGACGAAAGTAATCGAATACCATCTCGAGTTTGGAACGGTATACGTACCCACGTGAAAGATGGAAGATCGATGAGCATGTGTGAAGGGATTTAATGAACAGCGTTACATTCAGGTATATAATATTCTTTATTTCACCTCGCACTCTCGACTCGGACATTTAAACGATGCCCGCGTCGTGGCTGCCACATCTTCCATATGCATCTCTTTCTTTTTTTATTTTTTTGTACTTGAGCGCAATCTCGCCGCGGACGTTCGGCGCGATCAAGGAGTTTCGGAATAGCTCTCCCCGCGCTTGTGTTTATTCGAAAAAAAGAGACTCTCGAAAAATATAAGTTACGTTAAGAGTACTCGAGATTCACGCGTAGAATCACGATCTATTCGGTGCCCGAATCAATCTTGTTCGATTTATCACATCGAACTCATTTCGCCGAATCCATTTTGGCGAACGAGCGCGTGTGCGGATCGAGCAGTAAAGTTCGGGCCTCGGACATTACCGAACGATTGATAGGCGCGATAACACGCGCGAAGCATTCACTGGCCATCGCCGAGCGTGTCGTCGCGCTATACACAGCGAATAGTTATATATCGCGTTTAACGTTAAACTATAGTTTGTATCGGCGCACTTTCAAAGAAGGCACCGCTTGTAAGGCACAATCGTCCGTCGTACGTTTCCCCAATGACACAAGACGTGTCACGAGCCGACGACTCGTTCCGTCAACGTGCACCTGTCGCCGGTATACGGCTGGGCAAAAGGGACTAATACCGAGCGGCTTGAGCAATTTTCATCGATCGGGCGATCACCGATCATAAAGCCGTTTTATGCCGGATGGCTACGCGCGGCACTTCTTGTTCTTGTCCATCGGCATGTAGGCCGACCGCGCTCTCTTCCCCTTCTCCCGCTTTTCCCTCGTGTTGTTCCAACCTAATCGTATTCGGCTACTCTTCTTCCCCACCCCGGATCGTCTTCTCGTTTCTTGTGCCAAGGCACCTTTGACACTTGGCCGTGCTTCTCGCTCGCCGCGTTATTACGATGTAACTGTACCTTCTCTCACTCTCCCTCCGCACCTCGCACGTTCTACTCCATTCTCTTCTTCACCTCACTTCACCTTTCTCTAGCTTCTTCTTCGTCTTCTTCGTCTTCTTCGTTATTTTCCCGCTCATTTTCATTTTTTCCTTCAAGCGTTTATTTTTTTTCCCTTTCGCCGGCAAGCTTCGATTTGCCAGAATTTCCGTTTCTTTATCAACATCATTGCGTCATTATTCTTTCATGTCGCCCTCGCGAACTCCGAGCGACACCGACGATAATCCTTCGCAAATTTCTATTAAGCATCTATTGAGCACCGTCTGATATCCGAGGTCATGTCTTCCGTGTGAGATCCAAAGGCGGTCCGGTATCTTGCAGAAGCTCGTTGTCCTCGCTGTCGCTCGACTTCTCCTCCTCTTCCTCTTCCATACTACCAGCATCCATTTCATGCCCATCCGTCTGCGTGTCCTTCATGCTGAGGTCCATCGGCTCTTCCTGCTCCGGTCCAAGAGATCGCAGAAATGCTAGGCTCTTGTCATATGCGATCTCTGTCGATCCTCTCCTCAGACATCGATCTCGTTGGCCGGCGTCGCGGTCGATCTCGCGACATTCTCGATTTTCCTCGTTCCTCTTCGTCGGCGACGGGGTTGTTCGCGGGCTGACGTTCTCGCTGGATGAGGTCGATAAACTGGTCACCATCTGCGGCGGGCTTATTTGATTCATGTAAGGTACCATGAAGCGTGCTTGCTGGAAGGGAAAGAACGGCGTGTTAAGCAGCTGCATGTGTGTGAGAGCCGGATGGAACAACGGCGGGCCCCGCCACATGGGAAACCTCGAGACTTCAGGCCTGAGCATTTCGTGCGAAACCCTCGGAAGATCACCAGGCCTCAAAATCGCGTCCTGGCTGGTCCTAGGTGGGATCTCTGGCGATCTTAATTGCACCGGCATATCCGGCGGCCTGAGCGCGCCTTCTTCCCTCTTGGGCAACCGATCCGGATGATGATGATGGTGCAGATGGTGATGGTAACTGTTCGCCGTAGTGGTCGCCGTGGTGACGATGCCGACGACGCTGCTAGCGCTGGTGTTACTTACGTTTTCGGTGTTATTATTGTTGTTATTCGCAGCGTCCAACGAACCAAAAGCCTTCTCGTACGCGGATTTAGGGTCCTTGATTAGGCGATTTTGCGCCTGGTGAGACTGCTCCTGCAGCAGGCAGTGTATCTTGAACCAATTGGAACGCCGACCATAACGTGAGCCGGACTTAGACATGCCCACCATCAAGCACTTCCGCAAGCGACACGCCTTGCAGGCGGTGCGATTCTTCTTGTTGATCACGCAGACGCCGCCGTTCTTGCATTCAGATATGCTGCCCAGATTGTTATAAGTACGCCCGAAGAAAGACTGTGCAACAGAAAGCGAAAGATGCGCACATTGATGAATGGCAATCGATTAACGATTTGCACTTTCGCTTGATTACGTACCAGATGTGCAGAGAAACGCATCAAAATAAAACATTCATCTATCTGTTAGTAAAAAGCTAGGATTCAACTGTCGGAAAGTTTACAAGCTACAGTAGAAGCAAGCGCGTTCGCGAGATATAATTAAATCTTCGGACAACGTACTATTTCGACGCGTGACGACTTTTAATTTAACGGTAAATTACGGGTGACTGATTTTAGCACCGGGATATCTTTGCACCATGGACTGTTGACGCAAGAGTCTGTTTTACAAAAGACAATCACGTCTGCGATACTATTACTCTTTGTCTCGGTGTGATTCTACGCGATTTACGTAATTTCAGACTTAAGTATCTCCCGTCGCGCGAGAAACGTAATAATCACGGGTCGTCCCTTTCTTTTTTTTATTCTTTTCCTTTTTTTCGTTTTATTACACAGAGAATAACGACACGGATGAATAGCCGTGGAAGAATAGCAGTGCGAAGATACTGACCTTGCAGCCTTCGCACGTGAAGGCCCCGAAGTGAAAACCCGCGGCCGGCTCTCCGCAAACTCTGCAGAGCTGATTCATCTGCAACAAAAAGATGCGATATGTGGTTACGCTCGGGATCCGAGAACGTTCAGAATGTGCCCGACGATCGCGCCTGATTTCCGTACAATGTCTGCCAATCACGAAAGGATTCTCAATCCCGGTCTAATGCACGCTCTCGTAACGTAAGTTCAACGCGGAACAACGGGGAGCACTGTGTGATAGGGATAGGCCGTAATATATGTTGGATTTTTCTATTTCAGTACAAAGCATTATTATGAAATCGTAACTGAAAAGGAACGTGAAAATTATTTTAAAAAATATACTGAAGATATATTAACTCATTCATCAATTATTTTTTAATATTTAAAATATTTAAAATGTATTATATATTCTCTTTTCATTAATATATGTTTCATTAATATATATAAATATGATAAATTACATTTGATAATAAGACGTCAACTTACTTGAAGTATCAATTAATTACTAAACTTCTTGAACGCCGATTAAAGAATCATAAAATTTATCAAATGTTTGTGTTATATTTGGCTGTAAAAAACTAATATGAAAAACTAATATGCGTTTGTGAAGTACTGTTTGTGATGCGACGTCACATGTGATAAAACAAATTACAAAAAAATCTCTCTAACATCACAGTATTTTTTAAAAACATTATCACAACGCTATCAATTTATCACAATATTATTTTATGCGTATGTATATAGTAGCCATCTATATTATTCTCAAAATTGAAAATGACGAATCTTCTTCGTTATATGTATTTAAATATTCTAATTCCTTGCATCATTAGATCTAAATTGAAAATAATTCATTTATCGAAAAAAAGGGTTTATTTCCCTGCTTTTTATCCCAATCAATTCCAATGTAAGACTATCCAAGAATATCGAACATATTCCCGGATTCGATCTCTTAAAATTCTCAATTACAATCTCTCGTCGAATTGTGCGATCCGCAATCGGCAATCAGCGCGCGCGCATCTGCTTCATGTGGAGGATCCTCGACGGTGACGTCGCGCGGGAGAAAAAAAGGACCTTTTCTTGCCATGTTTATGCGAGGATCGGCGAGAGGGGTTTCTCTACGAGAAACCGCGCGTTCCTATTAAAACCTAGTTAGCCAGTCATTACCAGATTGCACAGCTCCGCCGCGCATCCTCAGCTTGGATGCGCGAGACGTTGCGAGAAAGGCGACGCAAAGATGAGAAAACCGTGCACGCTGCGTATGTAGCGTGAGCGTACGTGGACGCGGGTGAGCGTGCGGATTGTACGCGGGCAAAAGAGCGAGGATGTGATTCGCGCGGGCTTCGATTCCCACACGAAAAGGGTGAACTAAGTTAACGACCGCTCTCTTTCGTAAGAGCAACGAGAAATTAATCGAGCGGGAATAATCGGAGGCGATCGCATAACGCGTTCGATTCTTGGGATCCGTGTTCGAACGTGCTCGAATTCATTTTCGCTCATTCGACGAACGTTGCGCGGATAGATTAGGACGTCTCTCGTGATCACTTTACCAGCAATAATTTTTATAGATATATTTTTTATACGCGGCTAACATTTTATACGCGCTCGTTCCATCATAACTATCTGCATTTAATGGCGCTTTACAATTCCGACATATATAACACGGAATGAATGCGTGATTTGCGAATGTATGCATCGAATAAATTGATCGGATTTAGGACCCACGTTTATTGCACTGCATACGGAATCGATTTGATTAGAAAACAATTATGCATATATGGTAAGATTTCCACATGATGACTTAAATTGCGAAATATTTTGATTGTATATTATCGAGACGTATATCACCATATAAAATAAATCATTAAATGCGCGTACCGTGTAATCTCGCGTGGGTGCGAGAAGATAAAAGTTCGTTTTTATTCGCCCCTTTTTTTTACAGTATAAAATTCATCGCAACGACCTTTATAAATATCACAGACGAACGTATTTCTGCCGATCGTCGTGAACGCTAAAACGGCCTACAGCGACGCGCAGGTATTCGAAAACGACTTTCGATCTCATTAATCTAGGAACGTATGCTCGGTACGGGCTGATGATTTCTCGCGGAAATGATGGTGAGGAGCAGCGACGTGCAAGCCGAGGTAGGAGGCAAAAAAGGTTAAACGTCCAACAGATGACGCGGCTATGTCACCTCGGTTCTAATCCCCGCGGCCACAGACCACCACACATCGACGATGCTAAATAACGCGTTGCTCCCGTGGTCGTGTTGCTTCTCGCACGATTTACGGATAATCTACATCGCTACACATCGGTATGAATCCTTTCCATCGCCCACCCACGTCCCACGCGCGAGAATCGTCTCATTAAGCGTCGCCACAAACGACATTCAATAACGAGCAGAGATAGCGTAATGTGCTTTTTTTTTTTACAAAAAATGAGTTACACGCTTCTCTTCTTTTTCAGGGTTTTGTTCGCTCTCTAAATTCCGTTATTCCAGGCGACGGCGCAATTTAATGAGAATAATACAACCTATGTAAATACCAATCAACTGTCGAGTGAGTGACGACGAAAAGAAATTCGCGCGATACGTGTCTTCAATCCGATCAGTTTATGAGAGACACCGTAATTTAATTGAATCGCAAGACCCGTGATTAAACATTAAATGCCACAGAAATATCATATTTGAATAACAAAAAAAAATCGTAATTTACAATAAATGCCATGTGACGTATGAATCTTTATTGTCTGACGTAAGACGATTAATTCTATATTATTAATATACAGGCATTTATTACACGTACGTGGGGTAATTGTCACCGTTTCTCTAATAATATTACACATATATCATTTAAAAAAAACATATTTTAAATCATTTAAAAAAACATTTTAAATAATCAAATTATAATTTAAATAAAAAATAATTTGTTTTATTTATATAAAGTCTCTTTTGCTCGATTTTTAATACGAAGACGGAAAACGAACTTTTGCGGAAGCCAATAATTGAATAGTGAGAGATTTATATAAAGAGAAGGAAACTCACCACGTCGGTGTTGGCCGCTGCCGGGGTGATTGTCGACGTAGGCGTCCACCACCCTGGGGTGGCGGATGTCGTGTTGGCGATAATACCAACACCCGTCGCAACCGAGATGGATCCGCTCCCTATCAATCCTGCCGAGCCCGATAAATCGCCCACATCCATTCGACGTGCTTTAATCCCTCGGTGTCAGCCGTCCTGGCCTATAACTCGACCTGCCGTCTTCTCGTTTGTTGTGGCGAGCCAACATTTTGGCACTTCTTCCGTATCGTCGCGCTTGTCACTGTGAAAACGCAAATAATTCTTGAGAAAAATCAATAATTTATAATGTTGTACATTATACGGATGGAATTAATTATTGCTCTCTAATTGATAAGATTGAATATTTTTTATATCGTCGTTATATATTGTTATAATATTCTTATTTAAATTCGGCGATTCATTCACTAATGTATTGTATAAGACAAGATATTAGTGTGTCGAGCACACATAGATACCGCCTTTCCGCAACAGAAACACCAAGAGAATATACTAACCGATATCTCCCACTATTAAAACGACATTTTTACGGTGAATAAACGCGCGAGGCAGCGTATCAGCGCGCGGCATATAATAATTATTCCAGAATACGAGCGGCGGTTCGCGGAGCATGAAAGCGAGAGAACGCAGTCCTCTTCCCGAAATCGCGATCGGCGGACGCGAGGCCCTCAGGTATGTATCGCTCGAGATAACATGTCGTGTTTACAACGATGTAACGCCATTACCATGTTAACGCAGCCCGCCCTGCGAGGGACGCATAAATACGAGAGCTAATTACAGAGGCTGCCACGTATTAATTTTCGCCCTGCGCACCATGTGGGAATTCAACCAACGTGTATAAACGTGCATGCTTCTGTGTGTGTGTATGTGTCTGTATATGATTACCGAGATTTAATTTCAATTTATTGAGGATAAACTCGCGTTAGCTCGAAGCAACTCAAAACGGGATTGCGAATGTTGTAAATACGAGGAAATCAATATTCGTACAAATTATAAAAGAATTCGAAAATTAAATCTCTCTACATAGTTGGTACAAAGGATGACGGATGGGACGTGTATGAAATAACGCGATCTGTAGCTTAAAGAATTAGACTAGTTTCGAGATTTGAAAGTAAATGTTAATTGAGGATACTGAGATTTTCTTAGTCAATCGCAAAGCCACGATTAGGAACGCAGTAATTGGTGCCGCAGCGAGTTAATCTACTCGATCACGGAGTATTATACATACTTACAACATGATCGCGTTATATGCGAGAATCTGTAGCAACAGAGATTATATACGAGATTTCAAATATTCATGGATTATAATTGAAGCACATTTGATTGCGTTAAATTGCTACGAATTTATAGCGCCACGATTATACTAATGCTCAAGTTGTAACACATCACAATATATTACAAAGTTGGAGCGGTATCAAGGAGAACTGGTACATTTAATACGAAATACTAATGAATATCGGCAAATAAGCATAAAATCCATAATTGATGAAACTTTATTCACTAAAACTCTTTAATTGTCGATTGATAATAATTCGAGGCTAAAGTGTGCGCGTGAACTTTAATATGTCCGAAACAATAGAAATGCTTTTTTTTATCTTTTAATAATAATTCATAACAAGTGTGACTATTATAATATATATATATATATCTAGGACGTAATCAATACTCATTGGTACTTATAACTAAGAAAAAATTTTCCTGTTTATGTAACTCATCATTATAATTTTTAACGTAGGATTATATATACACATTCTAAGTGTGATCTCTAAGAATAATAATCCCATATAAAAACGATATGATTCTTATTCGCGCGGTAATCAAAAAATCGTTGCAAATAATTGTTTTCGACGGACGAACGCGTCTGTTTTCGCAAACATATGTACATTAAAATCAACGTAATCGGCCGTCTTCGTGACAAAAGAAGAGACCGCGATGATGCTGCGGCCACCGATAAATTTTATTGCGCGCCATCTCTCTTCGTCGACTAATGACAAATTAATTAAGAGCCGTATATGCTCGCGGAAGACCGGTTCCACCTGAATATCACCGCCATGCTCCCCGGCTCCGATAAATCCTTGTTTCCGCGGATTAAGGCACAAATCAGCGCGGATTAAAGCACAAATTAGCACAATTGTAACGCTCGTGATAATCACGCGTTCTCCGAAGTTACGACGACAATGATGACCGATCATCGATGTCATCAGGGTTTTTCCTATTTGTGTTTTCGAGTTGCGTCTAACGAGCGTATATTTCATTAGCTGATGCCGAAGGACGCCTCTTCGCTCTTAAAACTATTATCAGCGCACCGTCATCGCCGATATGTTTCAGCTGTCATCGGGCAACGTAAGGATTCCACGTCTCGGTATTTACGCGGATCGCGACGCGTCCTCGGTCCTTGAACAAATCGGCAGAAGGAGAATCGTTTCTCTTTGTACAAGAACGTGAACACGACGCGTTCGTCTCGCGTATTTGCTAATGAATAACTGCGTGAATAGTTTCATTACAAATCCCACTTGATCTTAATCGATTATGAGCTTAATTTGTGAAATAATTAGGGTATTAAAGCGTAATTAGTAATGCTGTCGCGAGAAATAATGGTACCGCGCGTAGGTATTAAATTGTCGTGGTCGCGATTTATTCACCGTGACGACGAGATTTGACATTTGACGCTTAGAACAATGTTTCGATCGCGTCACATTAAAGTATTAATCGCATTCCATCACGGATCCAAAGTTCATTCGATCGGAACTTTGAGAATCTTGAATTAATTATCGGCTTGGATCCGATACGAGAAATTCGACCTTTCCAAACTTATGAAATATCCCCTTATGAACGGCCGTGATGTCCAATATATCAATCCGCGAAAGTTTGCGCGGCAATTTATTGAAATGCCTATCGAAACACGCTTATTTATTTCCGCGATAACGATTTCAAATGATCTCCCGCCGTTGTTGATTTCGTCATTGCTAATTCGTCCTTTCTTCTATCGGTTCCTCTCGCCTTGCGAAAGCCACTCCTCTATCCCGCTATTAATAATTCGATTGTCCGGCAATATTTTTTTCTCCACTTTTGACAGATGCGCGCGGTGATCGCGATCGGCGGCCGGCTGCCTCTCTGCTCATCTTCGCAATAATAATGATTGAAAGGTGAAACACACTCGCGTCAAAAGCATCATCCGTGTATATAATCTTTTTTTTTTTACTCCTGTTCTTTTCGGGCGGGCGTACGAACATCTCGATCGCTGCCAAGTCGTGGCAGCCAATGAGTGACGAGCGGACTGCACCTTTAATGAACCGGTTGTAAGCGGCACGTCACATGGATATCACCGTACTGGCTGCAGACATTTGAAATTGTTGCGCCCCCTCTCCCCTCACTCTAAGTCGTGACAAATTAATCATAACCGCTGCGAATCGTCTGAATCGATTTTTCGTGTAACGGCACCGGCTGCTGGTTCGTCGAATTGTTCGCGATCACGGGCATTATTAATCGCAAGCACTGTGAGATTGAATCAATCGATTTCCATTTGCGAATTTGAGGTCAAATATAGCATGCCACATTGTACATTGTAATTGTAAAGTTCTAAGCACCTAATTATACATCTCGTGTAGCATTGATTTCCCCTTTAAAGGTTTCGAGTCTAAAATAATGAGTTTGAATTACTGTTAATTTCTGACACTCTTGACCGTTGTTACGCAAACGTAACTCGATTTCATTACGAGGGATTGATCGAGCGTCGAAGTGGCAAGCATCTCGACAAATAGCATAGTAAAAGGCCTTTCTCACACGAGAGATATTGTTACGTTATTTATTGAAATGATTCGAATAAGAGATCGCACTATCGGCATATATAATATTATATGTTTGAAACTTATTATGAGAGTGTAACGTCTCGATTCTCAACGGCCGTTCGATAAATGTGAGAAAAACGAAAGATACGGCATTCACATTATGTCAGAAAATTATGTTATAAATAATCGAAGAGATAATTTCGATAGTTCGATTAATTTCGCACGGCACGCCTAAAATCTTTGCCGGCGGGATTATATCGAATGTCAGTGGAAACTTAATCGTATCGAATAACCATTTGAGATAAACTAATGTAATATCTGAATGAGGAAAGAGATATTGAGTTTTAGCAATAAATAAAAATTGTAGGAAAGGCGGCATCATTTAAAAATATCAAAAAATATAAACAAATAAAAAAGATATATAGATGAATAAAAGAATTAAAAAATGCAATAAAACATATTGAAATTTTCTAAAAATTTCTTCGCATTATTATTTCTTTCATAAATCGTTAACGAATATATTTTAGTAACATTGTGAACGGAAAAGAGCCTTAAAATCATAGACGGATCTGCAACGAGAAGTTTGAATTCTCTTTCTCCAAAAATATATTAATTAGATAAATAGAGTAATAAAATCTCGCATAAGATTTTTTTTTTTTCGCTCCATCAAGAATATACAATAGATGTATTAATTAAAAAATGTGAGAATGAATATATATATTTGAGATACATAGGGGAATAATATATTTTGATGAATTTTAAGACATGACTCTCTTTTCAGGAAAAGGGTAAAGGGATTTTCTTTCTTAAAGCTAAATCCGCCTATGACTCTCTGACACTAGTAAATTTACGACTATGTGTGAATGTGAAAAATATGCGATACATACCTGTCCAAAATTTTCCACCGATATTTCCGTTTATTCCTTTTCTTCTCTCAACGCACACACTCAAATATAAATCCTCCGTTCAGTCAATTCTTCACACTGTCGCGCCTGTAAGCGCGTCAGTCCGCCGCGACAATACGCATTATCAGTCGTTTGCTCTTTTCCAGCACAGAAAACACACATTGACGCACGTTCTTCATCTACGCACCGTATTATTAAACGGTGCGCGATCGTTTCGTCGCGGTAACGTCATTACACCAAACCGATGTACACTCGCGTGGAAGATATCCTCCGACAGAGAAAAATCGTAATCATCTGTCGGAAAGGATCAAGGTACAAAGGTATCGCGTATAAGGTACCACGCAGAAATCACCGACTGATGTCACAAAAACCAAGTGTTTTTTTTCCGTATCTTTCTTCAGGATCACTGCTCTTCGACCTTTCAGAACATATGCTGGAGAATCACACCGATCGCGTGCTTGCCCGCGCTCGAAACTACGTCGCGCGACTTTTCGACGATTTCCGTCACAAGTTCAACAAAAAGAGACGAATAAACTGATGGGATGGTTGGGAGGAACGGGAGAAAACGCGCGGGATGATACGGGGATGAAGAAGAAGAGGACGGCGTCGTGGATGGCTGGCTGGACCGCCGGCCGGCTCGGGGCGTGCGCTCGTGTAGCACGTGGCCGCCAGACTGAGTATCCCCTACCTTAGGCACCTTCGTCAATCCGTTTGTCCGTCTCATCCTTATCTCACCTAGCCAGCTGAGAAGGACTACTGCGGCCTTCTTGCGAGCACGCCGTCTTCGTCACACCTCGTCGGCCGATCTCTCTCACGCTCGTCTCTTCCTCACTGCTTCGCTCTTGCTTCTTCCATCTGTCTCTCTCCCACCCCTCTCTTTCTTTTTCCCCCACTATTTCTCATGGACTCAACGCAGCATCCGTCTCTGCATTACGGTGGAGGTAACACGGTACAGCTGTTTCCCTCTCGCTCGTTCGCGCGTTCGTTCCTCTCCGTCATTCCAGCTGTTCGTTTCGTACTTACTTTGTCTCACGCCGTCTATCCGCCTTGCGTTCGTCTCTCTCCACCACCATCCAGTTACAACCTGATCCTCTCGCGAGGAGCCGCGATTCTCCCGCGACCGAAGAGACGACACACGTATGCACGCTTCCCTCCCCCTCTAATTCCATACACAGCCCTCCTTTGCTCGATCCAGCGGTATCTTATGCAGATTCGCGACAGAGAATTCTATTTCGCTCTATAATGCTGCGCGATTCTGTTGGAAAATTACAGAATCGCTAAATTTTTTAACCGCAGAGAACATTGACTCACCGCGCGATGCCGCGATTAAGAGAATCATAAGAGAATGTGTATAAAAATTAAGAAACATCGTTTAGATCGGTGACATACCAAAGTCTCAAATCGAAAATAAAATAAATCGTGAAACTATTTTATAATATTTTACATATTGATAGTATTACTAAATTGAGTCTTCAAACTGGTATTTGATGATTAATTGGAAAACAAAGTGAAATCTACAGTAATCATTTTAATGACGAGGCTTACTGATGTTCTATTAATCTCTTATCTGCGATAATATTCGATAGTAATCGATAAATAGATAATCATGAATAAGATTATAATCAAACGATACGTAGTATGCATAGTTCTCTAAATATTCACAAGATAATACGTAAATCATGATAAAAATAACTGTAGAAATTAATTTTGTTTCAAGTAGAAAAAAAATTTCCAAGCTAATATTAAAAAATGTATGACTAAATTTTTTTTTAAATATATTTGTGTAGTTTTCACCTTCTCATGGATCACTATTTTAACCTGAACCTGAATTATATGATTCTGTAATCATGTTTATATCGTGATACAAAGTTAATTTTATTCTATTAAAATATCATCTTTTGAGATGTTAAAAGAATCATCTCGTCAATCCGTGATAATCGTGTCCACAATTTTTTTTTATTTGCCAATCTCGAAAGGGAAAATACTACAAATTCTGATAAAACCAGATATTTACTTAAGTTTTCGGCGAAATAATCGGACAAGTTTATCTTATTAGAATAAATCAAAGGAGAGTAAAGTTAGAGATACAGGAATTGCGTTGACGCTGTAAAACATAGCGTGTACTGTAACGTTTAACGGTGATTCGCGTAACTTTAGCAGTCAGCCACCTCGTAAATGTAATCGAAGAAAGCACTACCACATCGTATACTAGGGTACTTTATTGCTTATGCATCTTTTTTCCGCATGGCCTATACTATACAGCCGGCTACTACAGGTGCGGCTTTGAGTAAACGCAATGGCGATTACAGCAACTTGAAACTGCAAATGTTCACGCTATGATCACAAATACAGTTACGAAATATTGTTATAAGTCAATCTTTCTAATCTTTTATATCTTCCGTTATTCTTTAAAATTTATATATGCAGATCTAAAAATATAAATTCTGTGTATTTGTTATTATAACTTAGAACAACGCCTATCATAAAATCTGAATGCAATTCTTTTCTTAATACGACAGATTTTTTTGCTTTGTTATATATTATTTTAACACAAGCTGATATAAGTTAACAAGTTAATGTGTAATATATTTAAAATTATTGTATGAAATTATATATATATGTATGTATCTTATCAGATCAAATATCTGAAGGAGGTTTGCATAATAATCATAACATAATTACTGGCCATTAACAAGAGACTACATGTGAAAGGAAATACGAACAATGTATGAGACACGGGTTGCTTGGTGATTTCAATGCGTGTCAATAGTTTGAATATACATTGGAAAATGCGTATAATTCAAGCGTATCTTTTTTATTATTTTCCAGATGCATTGTTTTAAAGAATACGGGCTTGACTGTCACCCTCGTGAATGTAAATTAATAATGCATATTTCTGATTTTCTAATTGATTCACAAATATTCGTTTGAATAATATATTATAATATAATATAATATAGTTTCTACATACACACAATTATTAACTATAACAATAATTATATACTATCAACTTTTCGCAATGGGTATTAAGCTTGCTTTTCTTGCTATTCCTCTTACGGTTGTACCCGAGGCACGTTAAATATCGTTAACGCTCCGATTGATCGTAAATTTTGTGCACGGGCAATCGCATAAATAAATTTAATCATGCGTGACTCACCGGTTCATGCGGAGAAATACCTGTGTAATACACCCTTGCATGAATATCCGTCCCAGCCGGTCGCCGCCGCATGCAATTCCCAATCTGCGCGGCAATATCGCGATTGGTTCCCTCGTTGAGTTTTGCTTCGTCTTAAGACGAGACAAATGGTATGCCGTTCTATCACCGTCGTTGCGCAGAATAAAGCTGGAGAGGGTCCCGATGCATTGTGCGAAGTAGGAGGTACCCGATCAGCGACCAATAGAAAGAGCCGCCACCCACGAAGTAATAAAAATTAATTTATCACATGGATCACCGCCTACGCCATTGCTCCGTTCACGCGAGCGAGACTTTGCAGCATCCCGCAAGATAGCGTTATCTGTCGGGTATTGCAAGCAAATAATTTTCTCGTTTGTGCGTTGCATCTTTGCATCAATGTACAGATACTAGATCAAATAATCGGCATCACTATATAAATTTTCGTTGGGCATATCTTTTATCTGTAACAAAAAAACACATAATTAAATTCATTACGTGAAGATGTTTTTATATAATAACGATAATAATAACACACACGCACACACACACACGATTATATAATGTGTATAATATCTTTCTAAATGTATATGATATAAATGTTATACATTTAACGATTACTGGATATATTGCTTCAAGCATTTGGCGGAATTAAAAATTTCGAAAGATAATCGTTATTTTAACCTTTTTGATATACGATAATCGACTAACACTGGCAACCGCCAACGCGCGTCGACTATAATCGACAATTTCAAATTCAAGATGATATATGCCGACAAGTACCCGCTGTACCGAAAAAGTTAACATAATGAAAATTACATACGCATCCAAGCTTAATCGTGTTTTTCTTCTTGTAACATTCATTGATGCTTTACTCGACGTTTACGAAACAAGAAACACATTATTTTTGCATGGGATATACACTTTCACTAAATTTTTAAGAAGGAGACTGGAGGAGAAACGTATGGCGTGTACTTCAAAAAGAAACGGACTAGTACATGAAATTGAAAGGTTGCTTCAGATGGCGCCAGGTTCCGGTAAAAATTTCGTGTACGTCGATAATTTCCATCTTATATTATCGAAATTACTTTCGTATCACAAATCAATGCTTAAAAAATCGCAAATTATTTGCGTTAAAATATATAAATGTCCGCTAATGTACGGATCAATATATGAATACATTTGTTAAATATTCTCATGAGCGAAAAACTTACCGTATGCAGTTATAGAAAAATTGATATAGTTTCTATCGATTTAAAAATATTACATTTGATTAATCTCTTATGGTTGTTGTATCTCTACGAAAAATTATTAAAGAGTAAAAATTTTATAAGCGACAATTTGAAAAAAGTCGTATATAAAAATGCATGAATGCTCTGTAACCAACATTACGGAATAAAAAAATAATAATCAAACATAGACAAAATACTATTAAAGATAGCCCGCCTTCTTTGTAAAGTTTCACGATTCGATGGGAAAACTTTGACATAACCGATCGTCGATACTATTGCGATAAACGACATGGTTGTAATACAAAATATTGCACAAAGCTAAAGGTTTATCCAGACATCAGTTATAATCGCGCTAACAACCAATCACGTACGACATCTGTTTTACGAGAAGTAAAATACTAAAGGCCTAAACTCTTGCATGATCACATAATGTATATTGAGAGAAATCGATTAATCATATGTCTAATTTAAAGGATGTTGCGTTCATTGATTGGTAGATTTTTCTTATATGTACATAACTAATATTACATCCGTATGAATAGACTTTAAGTCAGACAGGCCTGCCAGAGATTAATCAACCTCGCGATGCTGTATCGTCAAAGAAATTGGTGGATTGTTTTCGCGCGGCGGTGGTCGTGAAAATTCGGGCATGAGGAGGCATGTCGCATTTGTGACGATTGACGATAACGTGGTAGACTGAGAGGATCCCCGTCTTCGGGATGTGCGATAACTTTTGGGAACCCTTAGCCGAAATCTACATCGCGGATCAGGAGTCCTCCGATCCCGATGATTACATTTACTGTCTGTGCAGTAGAGTATTTATTCGGTATGTTTGCCTCTAGTCAATCATATCCAACCTTTTCCTCGGCGATTTATTGTTTGTATGTTTTTTTTTTTTTTTTTTTTAAAAAAAAGCATCACCCACACACACAAGACACATAATTAGACATGCGAAACGCTGTGAAGTATTAACCCGCGCTTATTGATCAGTGGTATGAAGCATGATTTAACCTTGACATCCACTCCTCCATCGCGAATAAGTAAGATTTCACGGTCAATTTTTGGAACGCTTTTATCTCATATCGTTCTATGAATAATTAAAATTCAGAAATCAATAAGATAGTAGTGCTATCAAACTCCTCTTTGTTTCCATGTTTCTAATGATAATCACATGGGGCATAGTCATGCTATAATTTGGCAAAATTTTACAGAATTTGGAAAATGATAACTTTCTCAAAATGTGAAGTATTTCATCTTTCATTGTTCATGAATAAATTTTACAAAATCTTGTCGAATTGTAATACTATGCATTATGTAGTTGTCGTTATGGAAAGAAAGAAGAGTTCGAAACTATCTCTATTTAGGAAAGATGTTTTTATGTTGACTGATTTGTAACTTTTAAGCCCACTTTAAAATAGAATGTAACATAAAATTCTATTAATAATTTTTGTATTCTAAATGTACAGAAAATAATTGAAGAAGTAAAATATACGCATATATAAAATACATTTTAGAATGTAAATATATATTAGATATACAGCACATAAAACTATAAATAAATTTCTCTCTTGTGTGTGAATTTTTACTACAAATTGTAAATTATATATATATATATATCTAAAGTAAGCCTTATAAACAAAACAAAAATATTTTGTTATTTCCTAATAGAATAAAGAAAATATTTTTTATGATGTAAAGTCATAAATAGCAAAGAAAGAGCTAATATTGAAATCTAAATTTAATTGTAAAAAATACATTAGAACTTTGGACATCTTTTGTGCTTATAAATTTTGATGTTGAAATTTGCTATAAATAATTACATTTACATTTATATTATCATTGATTCTTCTGTGTCATTGTTCTTTTTAGGAGCCCTGAGGTTTATACAGTCTTAGCTTCAGAAGATGCCAGTGAAGGGGAAGATATCGATGGAGATTATGTGGGAGAGATGTTGGATCTTTACAAAGAATCTGCGATCGAGACACAATCCATAGAAAAACATGATGTATGATAGATCTTAACCTTTATATTAATATATATACAAAGTGTAATGAGCAGGACATCTAATATCTTTATATTAATTATCAATTTTTTGATATAGGAAGAACCAGTAAGCTGTTATTGCAGTGCATCTCACACAGATAACAATTACTCTACAGATGAACATGACTCTGTACGTGACTCGGCTCATTGGCCCACTGCACATTCCTTGACCCAAAAACTGGGTCTACATCAGTCGGATTCTGGTGCAGACCTCTCTGAATATCACGATCAGCATGAGGCGAAAAGTATACAGAATCTTGTGGCATCCTATGGAAAGACTTTTCAAACTGCAGAGACTGAAATTGAAAATAATTACGAAAATGTAGATATGCTAACTGAATATAAACATATATCAGGTAATTCCACTAAAAAATCCTTAAAAGACTGTTTAAACTCTGTAATATATCTAGTTAAAAGGACAAATATATTATATTGATAATTTTATATGTTTAGATGACAAGGAATCAATGGCACAAAATTTATCAGATAATATCACTATGTCAAATGGAGAAGTACACAACAAAGATCTCATCTCTTTTATACAATATAATTGTGACTCTTATAGCTATCCTTATTCTGCATATTATGGAAGTAATAAGAGTGTAATGGATATAGCATGGGACAAGTTTTGGGCTAAAAATGGAGAGCAGTTAATCTGGGCATCTTGGATTGAAAAATATGCAGATTATATCAATCCTGATTATTTTCAGAATAATGTGCATATAGCAGAAGATGAAAAGTCACAGGATGCTGAGATTAATGAAGTAGCCATAGAAAAATATTTTGAACAAAATACATGTTTCCCGAACCAAGCGCACAAAAACTGCGAACTTCTACGTTCTAACTTTGCAGGAATTTTCAATAAAAATAATTCGAGCGACGGTGAGTTAAAAGTCGCGGCAATATCTTCTTCGAATACTAGTTTCTCATTTGAACAAATGGGCAGGCAAGAGGTTAATGACAAAGATGCAGATGAAAATAGGAAGAAAATTATTAATTTTGAGATATCGCCAGAAGATGCTGATGGCTGGAATCCTTTAAGCCCGTTCAGTATAGAAGAAAATTATAATCAACAATCTAATGCAGAAGACGAGAGATTATTAACGAGATGCGACTCTATTAATGGCTCGATAGCGAAAACAAATGCGACTTCTGATTCCATGACAAATGTTACCAAAATGACGCTAACTAGTTCTAGTTGCGATTCCAATTCTGTTCATTCGTCTAGTCTCATTACTTCTGTTACAAGTTCCATTGAAAGCAGTATAACCAGTAGCTGTTCCGATCAAGAAAACGAACTTTCAGTGGAAGATAATGATAAATATTGGCAACATCTGTGGAAAGAGAATTTTCAGATGCAATATCAAAGACAGTATGAATTATTTATAGCTATTTATAAAAAGGAGCACAATATAGATTGTGATCAATTATTCAACAAGTTAAATGAACCAATTACAAATTTAATTGCACTTCCACAAGATAATGTAACCTTCCAGCAACAAGAAAGCATAAGTAGCAAGGAAGTTTCAGGCATTGATATCCATGAAAACCGAAAAGACGAGAGCACAGACGCTGTACAAATTGACAAAACTACATCAAGTAAAGTTAATTCATCTGGAAATAGAAACACAAAAAAAAATAATGCATTGTATCCAAAATCTAATAAATCGAAAACGAAGAGGCTAATTATAGATTCAGTGGGTATGCTTATGAGAAATCTAACAATAAAGGTAGAAGAGAATGAGTCTATTGATACTGTTGAGGAAGAAAAACCATGTGAAGAACAGCAACAGACTACTCATGCCCAAGTTTCAGTAATTACAGAAACCAAAACAGAAACAATAGCTTCCAATAATAATTTCAATAATAATCATCAACAAAAATCTTCTGATGGAGGAGATGAATTTCACGAAGAAGTTCAACAAAGGTATGTATTTAATAATAATAAAGCAAAAGTTATATAGCAGTAGTAGTAATAATAGTTTCCTTGCAAAATACAATAAATCTTTATTCTTCATTTTTCTCTCTCCTTTCTTATTCTACTCTAATTTGTATTATTTCTATTTTTCTCTGTCATTTAGTCATGAGGATAACTGTAACGATAATGAAGATGGTTTAGAAATTGTGAAAAAAGCTTTCTCATTAATGGGCTATGGCTTAAGTGAATATGATGACAGCCAAAGAAAATTGCAAGGCGAAGTTGTTTACCGGAAACGTAATATTAGGCGGCAAAGTTTTCAATTAATGGCGGAACTTAAACGATTGAAAACTACGCACAAAACCATGTTTGATAATGCAGAAATAATTACCAAACATACGAATAAGGTAAAATTTTATACTTTTATATGTTAAATAAGTTGTAGCTATTGTTTATTTTTTTAATGTATCTAGACTTGTGTTTGTGCAAATGTATCTTATATATCTAGTCATGATAGAGAGCAAAGGAACATAATTTCTAACAAACATTAGCGATAATTAGAAAATGCTGACATTTTCAGTTACGTGATATAAATATTTAAATGATTAACCTATATATAATGCAATATTAATTTTATAATTTATTATATCAATATTTCGTATATACGTGTATGCGATGTATATTTCTATGAAATGCTATGTGAAATGTGTATTTTGATGATTATCACATACATACACGTATGCGCACGCGCTCGACGCACACCACATATAGGCCGTGTTGGAAACATTACCCGTGTGCACACGAGCGTCGTTATATCTTTGTTATTTATTGGAAGTTGAACAAAGATAGAACGACGCTTATCGCACACGAGTGATGTTTCAGGGGTCATATTCTTGAAAAATATCGCATACGATATTTGTCATTGCGCAACTAAAACGTATCGGAAAATAACTGCGCAATGATAAATATCGTATGCGATATTTTTCAAGAATATGGCCCCTGAACGCAGTCATATAACATGCCCATGCTGATTTAGAGGTTAGTAAGCACTTGTTCCTGATTATAGACAAACAAGTATTTATCCTGTAATTTATCGTCGGTACCTGCAGAAATCGATGTACAGTCTAATGACAAAGGTTCCTATACAAAAGCACAAGCTACATTCACATCAAGTTCTGACGACGAAGATAATATAAAAAAGATGCAAAAGAAAAAGAAGAAGAAGCAGGTTAAAAGATTGAACAAAATCCTCCCAAAGGAAATAGCTAATGACTATAAGCTATGGAAATATTATATCAAACGATTTGGCCTCTTCAGCAGATATGAAGATGGAATTAAATTAGATCGTGGTAGGTACTCCATATATTTCTTAAAAAATATAAACATCTTTTGTATGTATGAAGTAATAGTAATATTATATATTTCTTGCAGAAAGTTGGTTTTCTGTAACGCCAGAAGAAATAGCGAAAAACATAGCAGAAAGATGTAGATGTGATACAATTATTGATGCATTTTGTGGTGCAGGCAGCAATTCTATTCAATTTGCATTTACATGTGAAAGAGGTATGCCTATTACATAAAAACTTATAAACAAAAACATTAATGAATTGTGTTTTACAGTGATTGCAATAGACATCGATCCCAATAAAATTAAGATTGCTCGACATAATGCAGGAATTTATGGTGTAGACGATAGAATAGAATTTATTATTGGAGATTTCCTGCAGTTAGCACCACAATTGGTTGCGGATGTTGTATTTTTAAGTCCACCGTGGGGCGGTCCTGATTATATAAAAAGGAAAGTGTTCAATCTTGAAAATATCATGTCTCCCGTTGGTGGGGAAAGTGTATTTAAAGCAGCAAAGGAAATTACACAACATGTGGCCTATTACCTACCCAGAAATTCAGATCCTCTACAGGTAAACAATTTTGACTTAATATAATATAATTAATAATTTAATTGCAACTATATGATAAGGTTTGTTCGCGTTGCTTGAACTTTTTGCGCTCAGCATCTTCGCTTTCACTCTCTTCAACATTCGAATATATATTTATCTCGTTTTAAGTGCAAAAATTTTTGGGAATTTCAAGCAATGCGAACAAACCTATAGCTAATACTTGCGTATGAAGAAAAGAAATATCCTTTTTTGTTGCATATTTGTCAAATATAAATAAAATTACAGATTATCAAATTAGCTGAAAAGTATGGTAAGGTGGAACTTCAGCAAAATATGCTCAATGGCAGGTTTACAGCATGTACAGCTTATTACGGTGAATTGGCCAGAGTATAATTTAAAAGAAGAATGAAGAAAAGAAATCTCTCAAATTTACATTTCAGTTATATCAGTTGTTTTTACTTGGTTTTATCAGAATCAAAATCTTGTTACACATTTTTGTTCATTCAAAAATATTTTATAATTCTAATGTAAAATGTAATACTCGAAAGGATAATGTAATTTACATTTTATATCTTTCAAACTATTACTTTACATTTAGACTATTACATTTTTTATGTAGAATACTTCCATAATTTTAATTATTAATAAATATATCTGCAAGAATAAAAGCACGTTTTATGATATATATGCTTTAAAATAGTAAAAAGGAGAACTTATTCAAGATTTTATGTATATAATTTACGAAGAGAATTATTGCTAAGTTATTCGATTTTTATTTTTGATTTGATTTTAAATGCAATATTGGTAATGTTTACTGCAGAGAAAACAGAAGAATGGTATATTATAAAAAATAACTAAAATCTTTGACACTAGCAAGAGAATAATAATGGTTATAGAGATCATTTTATTAATTTGACATTAATTATCAATTAATTATTATTTGTATAATTTTATGCATCAATATCAATAGCGGTCACATTTGTTTCTTCAATATCACTGGTTGTCATGCAGGTGTTTTCAATATCAATGCTTCTCGCACTTCTTTCCTCAGGTTCTGCGGGTATTGTTATACCACCAGTGTCTATGCTTTCTTCCTCTTCTCTAGGAATTTTTAAAAAGCAATGCATCGTCTCATCATCCTCTTGCTCAATTGTAGAATCAGTTTTGTTTAAACTTTCTCTTGTTGATAATGAACCCTCGAGATGTTTTGATGGTATTTGTATTGTGATTGTTTGTGAAGTGCCATCAGCAGATGTTGAGGAAGACATCAAATTAGCTTCTAATGTATCTCCATCTTTCGAAAAGGCACCCAGACAGCTGTAAACTAATTGTGCTGCTGCAATGTTACCAGGAAAGACTTCTACATTCTCGCTGTCTGTAAAGTAATAAAGAAATTTAAATAAAAATCCACTAAATTATGAAGAGAGTATATGCATGCAGTTTAACAGATTTTTAGCATTACCTTTTTTCTGCACATTAGATTTTATTAAACCCTTTTCATGATCTCTTACATGTTGAATATAGCTTTCATTTTTCACTGTTTTAAAAGGACACAGATCGCACGTAAATAAGCCAGACAGTAGAGGATGCCTCGATTTTAAATGATTTTTATAACTACTACTTTGTATTGCAGTATATGAACAATGTGGACATTTATATGGTCGAAATCCTGTGGTAAAAAATCAAATCGCTCTTTCATAAGTAAAAATCATATAATTAAAATATATTTTTAGTATACTTACCCGTATGTTGCATAATATGCCGTCTTAAAGAGTTATGGTCTCCAGTCTTGTATTCACAAATCTCGCAACTGAAAGGTTTATCTCCCGTGTGTTGACGTAAATGCATTTGCAACATCGCTTTTCTGGCGCTAGAGTGGCCGCAAACATTACAAACATATGGACGTAGTTTCGAGTGCACGGCTTGAATGTGATTCTTTAAACATTTTGAGTTTGCATAGGTTTTACCACACATGTCGCATTTCTTAGAGGTATACCATCGGGTTACTTCTAAGGTTTTGCGATCTAAATGCATTACACGATGATTGCGCAATTGACTAGCTTGCTTGAAACATTTTCCACAATCAGGACATTCGTAATCACGAGTATCACTGTGCACTCTCATGTGTGTTAAAAGTTTCACCATGGTAGCGCTTTTGTAAGCTTCACATATTTTGCAAGTGAACAGACCTATATCTAAATGAAAATAATTTTGTGAATATAAATTCTTTTAACACTACTTATACATTGCTTTAATTTGTGTATAACAGTGTTTTACAAACCAATTTGATGCTTTTTCCACAAATGTAAACTACATTGACGCCACTTTGTAAATTTTACATCTCGACATACACTGCATTTGAATTTTGTCATAGTTTCAGATTCTGTGTGACATAGAATATGTTGCTGCATAATTTCTTCTGAGGCGAATTTGTATGGACAACTCTGATACGAACACCTTGTAAAGATTACGAAAGCAAAATAAAAATAAAAGAACATATCTCTCTCTACTAAATATATTTCTTATAAAATAACATACTTAACATTTCTTTCCGTTAATTCTATCATTTTCTTGTTACGCATATATTCTAAGCTTAATGTTTTTGGGATTTTTACTGGATGTTCTACTTTACTATTTTCGATAGGTTGATCTACATGTTCGGTCATTAAATCGGGATTTGTCAAATCAGTCAAATTTTCTTTTCCTGCTTCATCGCTTCCAATGTCTGTTAATTGATGATCCTAAGAAAGAATATATTTTATCATATTGTCTAGAAATAAAAATAAGCTACATTTCCAAAAATTCAGTTTAAGATGATTACATTAATCATATGCTCTCTGCAGTCCTCAAAAGAAGGGAAGCAATTGGAACATTCTGCACACATATAAACTATTCTTACTCCACTCATATTTTTAGATTCTTCCTTTGACTGCATACATATAAAAATTAACCATTTTATACTACATTATAGATTTCTTATGTTTATTAAAATTATGAATTATAGTATTTAAATTCAGATTATTTACCTCAATATCTATAGTAGAATTTAGATGCATTTTTTGAATATGGCTTAATAATTGAATTTTATTTTGAGTTATATAAGCACATATCTTGCATTTAAAAGCAGTTACAATTTCTACAAAATCATCAACATTAACATTATCATCCTCTATAACAAAATCTTTCCTTGCTTCTTCTGTAGTAACTTCATATTGTTCTTCAGAATGTTCATTTTTAACCATTATATTTCCATTAGTGATATATTCGTTCCCACAATTTTCCACATCCTTTGATACTAAGAGTGCTTTTTCCTGAAAATCTGTCTGTTCCATAATCTGATTTGTGTCCAATTCTTGAAGCACTCCATTTTGAAACGCATACACTTGCCCATTCAAATAAACCAAAGAAATTGACTCTTGTTCGTTTTCCAGCTTAGTTTCCTTCATAATATCATCTGTATTTTGCTCTTCATTAAATGTATCTTTTATCATGTCCATCGAATACGGCGCAATTTTGTAAATATATTTTGTGCCATTTATATCACAACTCAAATAAGATACATCTATATTTGTTTCTTCACTCATTGCTGATAAGGATTGTAGAGTGATCTAACTAAGCATTATAACGTATCGTTTAAGATTCAGGATATTTGCACAATTAACTTTTAATGCAGCTTGCAATAGAAATTTCAATATATATGAATTGTGATATATATAGATATACAAAATTATTTGCTATAATATACAATTCTATTTCCCAACACACACAAAAAATCAATCTACAATTTTATATTTTAATCATGTAATTCATGTAATACATCCATATTTGGAAACGATAACAAAAAAAGCGCACTGTTGCAACACACACACATTGAAATATGTAAGTAGATTTATTTTAATATTCGATGATTATGAATATCTCTATCACAAAATGATAAATTTAAATGTGTACATCAATATAGAATAATGAGGTTATCTCTGCGAGCAGTTATAACAGTAAGACTAGTAATATTGCGAACAGTAATTCAAGTCGGGATCGACATACCGATAAATCGAGATTTTCCTACGATGACATATTTGTAAAAAGAATAGAAAATACACATTCGAAAATATATTCGAATTCGAAATCGTATCTCGCGAAGAACCTCGCGCATACGAGCGTCTGGTTCGAGATTTCCAAATACATTTGTATTACAAAATAATAAGGGAAGATTACCGTAAATGAAGCATTGTATAAAAAAATACAAACTCACAGAAGGAATTTACTTAAGTAGAGACTATTTTAAGATGTGAGAGATATAAAAAAAAAAAAATGACATAAATATCAAATTTTTGCACGCACACGTGCAAACACACACATTATCACGTGATCATATATAGTGTGTGATATACGTATATATAATCGTATATATAATCGCGCGTCGAACTGCTTGTTTATAGTAGTTCTCATATATTTTTTTCCTCGCGATTAAGCGGATTCTCTCTATATTCTCCGATAACAGATAAGAAAATAATTGGAAAAATATGTAGAGTAATTTATTTAGGCGAGTATAAAAATAAAAAGATAAGATAGCGAATCTGATTGGCTACATCATGTTATTACACCCCTTTTACTCGCTTTCTCATCTGATCATGCGTACATTGATATTTTCATGTGAAGTAGAGGGAGAGCAACGCAGGAATTAAGTTTACTGAGGTTACAGGTTGGGGAGATTTAAGAGAAATTTATTAAGAGGAATTGGTTCCGATGAAAAAAATACCGAATTTCAACTGTATAAACAATAACAAATCAATGACAACAAAGAAGGTACATTAATATAGATTGCATTAAAATTATCGACAATGATTTTGCTGACACTTGTATATTTTTTTTTTTTCAGGAACACATTAAGCAAACACGTCTCAGCATTGACGATCGTGTTAAAATTTTAGAACGTCTTGATAAAGGAGAGAAAGGTGTGATTCTAGCACAGGAGTATAAAGTATCTACGTCGGCAATAGCAAACATAAAGAAATCGAAAGAAAATTTGTTGAAACAAAGAAGTTCACTTATTATGTGTCAAGGAAAAACGTCCAAAAAAAGATGCACAGGTGTTGAAAATAGTCGTCTTGATCAAATGTTGTATGAATGGTATCTCCAGGAAAAAAACATAGGGATTCGTGTCACAGGACCAATGTTGCGAAGGAAGGCATTGGAATTAAATAAAATACTTAACGGTCCAGAGACTTTCAAAGCTTCTACAGGATTTTTGAATAAATTTAAAGAAAGACATGACATTATTTTATCAGTTCGTGGAGAGAAAGACACTGATGGAGAAAAAGACTCTACTGTTCAAGATGCAAGCGATGACTTGTGTCAAGAATTGACCAATGATCATGAAAAACAAGACGACTGGGAAATATTAAATCAAGTGGTCTTGCCTGAAAACTATGAAGATGACATCGATCATGAAGGAAATGAAGAAATAGAAATAGAAATAGAAAATAAAGAGTATTTAGATGACAATAATTCTGAGAATGATATTACAGCAAAGAATGCTTTTGATGCAATTAATACATTTATCTGTTGGTACCAAAATCAAAATTATTGTTCACCTGAGGATTGGCAATATTTATGGAAATTTTGGAAACATTCACTAGATCAAACTCTTCTTGCAAAGAATATATAAATTAAAATAATACATTTATTTATTTTTGTAATATAAAAAATAGAAAATTATATTTAAAAAAGTACAGTATAAAAAATAATGTATAATAAACTACAAAATCTTATAATAATTTTGCATTTATTCATCACAACATCAAAATTTATTTTGTAAAGAAATATTATTTTACATTTAGTTTCCTAAAAAATCTTAACTATATATACTTGATTAATCATTCATTAGGATATATACAGTATATATACAATACATAAATCTTATATATACACATATAATTCCATATATATTATTTTTTACATTTAGACTTATAATAATTATATTTTAAGGATTTCCCGAAAATGAAAGTAGCTTGTTTAAAAACTTGTTCACTTTATTTAGCATTTGTGTATTTGGGTGTTCTTTCTGCATTTTGTCTAGCAATTTCAGGAAAGAATTGCGAATTGTATTTCTGTTTTATGGCAGGTTTAGGAGTTTCCGGTGCTATAATAGGTATTGGTTCACCTCTTACTTTGGCCAAGAGTGCTTCAGTTCTTAGCTTTTCGCTCTGCTCTCTAAGCATCCTCTCTGTTCTTAATTTTTCTATATCTATACTACTTTGACTTTTGGTTTCTTTTTCCATTATATGCTTGTACTTTTTCTTCTCATGTTTATTTTTTTTGTGCTTATGTTTCTTACATGTACTATGAGTTTCCTGATCGGAATGAGAATTATCAGAATTAGAATATTTTCTCTTAGTATCCTTTGTTTTTATTTTTAGGTGGTCTTCAACAGGTTTAGAGCGCATAACATTCAAATATTTTTTTATATCAATTATTGGATCATTCAAAGCTTTTTTCTTTATCTCTACTTCCACATTCTTCTCTGTATCTGTTAGTCTCTTTGGTAATTCCTCATACCAATTTTTCTTTCCAGTTGCTTCATTAGTATCTTGCCCTAGATATGTCAGATATCCGATTTGCTTTTCATATTTTTCCTTCAGTTCCTTTTCTTCTTTCTCATGTTCTACATTAGGTTTGTTGTAATCAATCTTTCCATCTTCAAGCTCAGCAAAGAAGTTAACATGTTCTAATTTTTCATTGGAACTGTCAATTTTTTCACGACCATCGTACTTGGATCTTGTTTGATGTCTTAATAAATTTATTCTCGCTTCGGTTTCCTAATAAAAAAAAACCAAAAAGATTACAAAACTATAACAATGACAAGAGATAATTTTGAGAAGGAAGTGAATCGATAAACAATATTTTTAAATAATATAATAACAAAAAATTTCTATAATCAATATTTTATATAATTTATTATAGACATACAGCTTTCTGAATCCGCTTTTGTTTAATTGTTTCTTCTTCAGCAGCTTTTGCTTCATCTCGACGTACACGAGCGATATTCTCTTTCGTTCGGACATGCCACCTGAATAAATTTTAATTAGAATATATGTAAAATATATACAAAAATACATTTAACAAAGATAACACATACCTTTTCTTTGGTAGAATATTCATTATTGCCACACTACACGAAAACAATCGTTTCGATATAATAAACTTAGAATCAGTAAGGTTATTTAGATAATTGTTTTGATTTAGCAAAGTACATATAAATAATTTTCCACGGCGTATGACGTATGATTGAAAATATCACCTTACAAATTTGGCGATATAAAGGTAGCTTTCCAACAAAAACGGACATAAACACACAATGTCGCACGATTGGCTATGAAATAGAAATATTTTTGGGACTTTAAAAGTTCTCTAGTTCATAGCCAATTGCGTGATATTATTGTATTTTTTTCTTACTGGAAAACTTCCAGAACTAGATAAACGTGAGTTTTTATTTTTTGCAGATGGTAACTTGTATGGTGCACTAACCTATGCAAACGAATTTCCGAAGAGAGAGATAGAGCTTTTCTCTGCAGGACGCTGTAGAATTGCAGAGTGCAGATATTTCCTTCAGAAGCGTGTGTATAATAATCGAGGTTATAGTTAACCTAAAATTGTATTTGAACAAATTTTTTATTTATATTCTATTTAAGAAGTAAGTACATATATATGTATATATTTGATATTCATAAAAAAATAACATATGCTTTATATTTAATATATATTTCAATATACACATTTATATTAACATATTTTTATAACTTAATTTTAAGAATTGACTTTCGAAAAAGGGATATATTATTTGTTATTTGCGTAAATGTATTTTAACTGATAATTGAAGCTGATAATTTATCATAGCCACCAAGATATATTCTCAATAGATATTACTATATTGTAAATATATATATTTTAAATAATAATATTAAATATATTGAATACAGATTGCAAACACTAATTTGTTACATGCCACATGTTTTTTAAAAATTTATGTTACAGAATCTACCATGGCTGCGACAATGCCAATAAATCCCAAACCATTCCTCAATGGTTTGACTGGGAAACCAGTCATGGTGAAATTAAAATGGGGCCATGAATACAAAGGTTATCTAGTCTCTGTGGATGGTTATATGAATTTACAGCTGGCTAATACCGAGGAACACATTGATGGCAACTGCACGGGGAACCTCGGAGAAATTTTAATTAGATGTAACAATGTCATGTATATAAGAGGGGTAGAGGAATCGGATGAAGAGGGTGAAATGAAAGATTAATAAAATATATTAAGCTTAATACTAAATTTAGTATTATATTTTAACCTTGTATTATTAAGTATTAACATAATTGGACTAATAAAATTACTTTTGTTAAATCAATAAGAAATTAAAATGTTTCTTAAGCATTATACAGTTGAATTCATAAGTGATACAAATGTATATGTTAACATGGTTTTGGAATATTAGTTACTATAGATTTTGGTCTTGATTTAAATAGAAGTTTCTTCCTTACAATAGCCTTTACAGTGTATTCCGTCTTTACAGTTTGATCTTCTTCTCCAATTGTTTCATCTCTTATATTGTCACGATGCCTTTCTAATACGATTAAAGGTTTTTCAAGTGATATTTCCTTCCCATGTAGCACATGAATTCCAATAATTAAAATAGGTATTCCAGCTTTCGTAAAATGTAGGTCGCCAATTAGTTGATTATTTGAATTTTCGGTTCTTTCAAATTTTAAATCGCCTTGCAGATCTACGATAGCCCAATCTTCTATAACTCCATTTCTAAAAAAATAGCGAAAATAGGCTTTTATATGTCATAAAGAAAGTTGTCCATATCTTATGATAAATAATCCGTTTTAAGGTATATAATCGGTGAAAATATGTCAAAATTAGATTTACTTTTTAATCGGTATAATCATCTTTGTAAAAATCTTCTGTGTTCTTTTTGAATTTCTTTTGGACGATTTATATACACACACACCACTTCGTTAGGTTAAATATCAAATACCGCCAAAAATATCAGTCGTTCATAAACTTATACAAAAGTGGATCGTATACGTATAAGCAAAAAGAAGTCTGAAAGGGGTCACGCCATCGTTTTTCATAAGACGCTTTTTCTAGCTGGTACAGCAGCGTCAACTAGATTCATTTTAAAGTCAGCGGGACTACATGGCCAGATTCAGATTCACTTTTCAGTGCCACGGTAAAACAACCGATTGGTGGCACCAAGATCCATATAATTGTGGATCAAAATTGCGGAGAAATATTATGAATTTATTAATGTTTTATTAGCTGCGCGTGATGTTTTGCCATTCTATTAGTATCTAGTATTCTACTACGGACAACGATAATAAAAGTTATTATTGAAGTATTTTTATGTATATATAAGCATAGTGACATAAAATAAATTTTCTTAAATAAATTTTCTTAATAATTTCTTTTCTAATTTTTAAATATATAACGTGTAGAAAATATTTACAATAAATTGCTTTTTATTTTTTTCTTATTGAAACAAAATTATCAAACATTTTAAGCAATATTAAATATTATGCTTTTAATTCATATAGCTTTTTATAATTAATTATTAATTTATTATTAATTATATTATTTAAGTAATTTTTTAATTTATAAATTCAGTTAGATGCATTAGTGAGCACTGATGCACATTAAAAGCTATTATATATAAATTTATATAAGCATAATTTATATATAAATAAAAGTAAAACAATAAGATAATTGATACTATACA
>NW_021851748.1:1333656-1335751 GCF_003651465.1 Formica exsecta
ATAAATAATTAAAACGATAAGATATAATTAATACTATACAAGTTTTTTGAAAATAAACATAATGATAATAGATATGCTTCGCTTAACACTATTTTCGCTCGAAGAACAAAATCCTTCGCCCTTATTTGTTCACCAAACCCAACATTATTTGGATAAATTTTAATTAGACATAAATTTAAAAATTAGATAAAATATTTTTTTCTTTATCTAAGTAAAAATTATCCAAATTATATCATGTTTTTGATGTCATTTAAATTAAAGTCTCATTAATCCATTAAAATTATTTTCAAAAAATTACTTTCTAAAATAAAACAAAAATGTTTTAGTTTTTATTACACAAGATTTTTAAATATTATAAATTATTATAGATAAGTAAGGGTCTCCGATGTCATCGAAAGCGAAAGCGAAAACGCGAGTAAAGTGCAAGCGAGATGACGTATCGTCAAAGAGTTTCGAAGTCTCTTATACGCGAGTGGTTTATTCCTTTATTATATAGTATTTCACGAGTATATATGTGTCATATTACTATAGAAAAAAAACTTTTATATTTGCATTTTGAAAATAATTTTAATGGATTAATGATTTTTTGCGATTAAAATGATATCAAACACGACATAAACCGGATAATTTTTAGTTAAATATGTCATCAAAATTTTTATTATTAGTTTAGTTAAAAATTATCCGATTTATGTTATGTTTGATGTCATTTTAATCGCAAAAATCTCATTAATCCATTAAAATGATTCTCAAACTGATAAAATACAAGTAAGAATCTCTCTTAAAGTAAGAATCGAAGTGACAGAAATCTAAATTATGAATTATTGTTTTGTTATGATCCTTACGAATAATAACTATTTTTCTATCGATACTTAGAGTAAAGGTATTTTGTCTCATGCTTTATCGTTTGACTTTTTGACAATTTAAATGTGATTCGGATTGAGAACGCGCAATAAAATAATCGAATTGCAGATCCGAGTAATTAACATAACGATATTAAGCTCTGTGATATATTAATCGTTTATTAAATAATTGATCTATAATTTAAAATATTTGTATAATTTAATATTCCGCTTGTATATACATCATAATATGGTATGCGGCCTTAGCGATGTAAACAACAGCGCGCTATTGTTTATGTGTTACGGTCTTGTTATCATTCGCACGGCGACACTTGAATTGGATTGTAATAGTTCGAGACGCTCCGTCAAATTTCTCTTCCAAATGCGATCGCGATAAATATCGGGAAATAATTTGATACTATTAATAATTAATTCTCTCTCTCTCTCTCTCTTGGCAACAATTTTTTTTTTTTAATACTTAAAATTAAATATATTTTGTCCAATACTTTATTGTTCGACTTTTCGACGATCTAAATATGATTCGGATTTAGAAGGCGCAATAAAATAGTCAAATCGCAGAATCTGAGTAATTAATATAACGATAAATTTCGTGATATATTAATCGTTTATTAAATAATTGATCTATAATTTAAAATACTCTTGTATAATTTAATATTCCGCTTGTATGTACGTCATAGTACGTAAAATATTTCGGCAACGTATTATCAATAACAAGGTGTTCGGTCTTGGCGGCGTAAACATTAGCGCGCTATTGTTTACGTATCACGGTCTTCTTATTATTTATACGGAGACACTCGATCAGTAAGGTAGTAGTACGAGACGCTCTGACAAATTCCTTTGCTAAACGCGATCGTGACCAATATTGAGAAATTATTTATTATTATAATATAATTAATACTTAATTAACATTTATAAATAATACCCGTATGTAACTACATATATATATATCGCGACGATAGATCTCGAATCGCATATTTCATTCATTTAATCAAATAAGAATTTAAATGATAGAAAAACAAATTATAAATTATCGTTTTGTTACAATCTTTACGGACAATAATTAGTTCTTTAACAACACATAGAGTCAAATATATTTTGTCCATGATACTATATCATTTGACTTTTCGATAATTTAGATATAATTTGGATTAAGAACGTGCTGTAAAACGATCGAATCGCAAAATTGAATAATTAATATAACGATAAGCTCCGTGATACATTAATCGTTTAATGTT
>NW_021851748.1:1336420-1337368 GCF_003651465.1 Formica exsecta
CTTGTTATCATTCGCACGGCGACACTTGAATTGGATTGTAATAGTTCGAGACGCTCCGTCAAATTTCTCTTCCAAATGCGATCGCGATAAATATCGGGAAATAATTTGATACTATTAATAATTAATTCTCTCTCTCTCTCTCTCTCTCTTGGCAACAATTTTTTTTTTTTAATACTTAAAATTAAATATATTTTGTCCAATACTTTATTGTTCGACTTTTCGACGATCTAAATATGATTCGGATTAAAAACGCAATAAAATAGTCGAATCGCAGGTATAGTAATTAACATAACGAAAGCTCCGTGATATATTAATCGTTTATTAAATAATTGATCTATAATTTAAAATACTCTTGTATAATTTAATATTCCGCTTGTATGTACGTCATAGTACGTAAAATATTTCGGCAACGTATTATCAATAACAAGGTGTTCGGTCTTGGCGGCGTAAACATTAGCGCGCTATTGTTTACGTATCACGGTCTTCTTATTATTTATACGGAGACACTCGATCAGTAAGGTAGTAGTACGAGACGCTCTGACAAATTCCTTTGCTAAACGCGATCGTGACCAATATTGAGAAATTATTTATTATTATAATATAATTAATACTTAATTAACATTTATAAATAATACCCGTATGTAACTACATATATATATATCGCGACGATAGATCTCGAATCGCATATTTCATTCATTTAATCAAATAAGAATTTAAATGATAGAAAAACAAATTATAAATTATCGTTTTGTTACAATCTTTACGGACAATAATTAGTTCTTTAACAACACATAGAGTCAAATATATTTTGTCCATGATACTATATCATTTGACTTTTCGATAATTTAGATATAATTTGGATTAAGAACGTGCTGTAAAACGATCGAATCGCAAAATTGAATAATTAATATAACGATAAGCTCCGTGATACATTAATCGTTTAATGTT
>NW_021851748.1:1337815-1339261 GCF_003651465.1 Formica exsecta
TATTTATATAATTTAATATTCCGTGTATATATATAATATACGTCATAGTACATGAAATATTTCGGCAACATATTATATATATTATCAATAACAAGATATTCGGTCTTGGTATAGCGCGCTATTATTTATATGTTACGGCCTTGTTGTCATTCGCACGCCGACACTCGAGCAGTAAGGTAGTAATGCGAGACGCTCCGTCAAATTCCTTTTCCACACGTGCCAACTATGGGGGAATAATTCAAATGTTTTTATCCAAGAAAAAACTTTTTTTGATAATTATCAAATATTTATCATATTAAATATCTATTTAAAAATTAATAAGAAATTTGGTTGCGCGTAATAATTAGTTTTTCAAAATCAATTATTGTGGATTTTTTGCTTGATACAGAATGAATCTGCAAAAATATTAATTGATTGTATTTGAATTTGTGTTTGATCTTTGCGTTTGTAATTTTTTTTATATCTCCCTTCTTTCCTCTCTCTCTCTCTCTCTCTCTCTCTGAGCGCTTTAGGGGATGTTATCCCGGAGCGCCTAATAACGCTTATTCATTCATTCATTCTCTCTCTCTCTCTCTTTTTCTTTCTTTCTTTCTTTCTCTCTCATATTAATGTTCAAATTTAATCTTTTATAATTCTGGAATTATTGTAAAACACCTTATTAATCAAGTATTGAGAATCGAATCGGATTTCCGATTTAGCCGTTATGTATCGATATTTTTCTAGCTTACGATTTTTCGGGAAAGTTTAAGGAGTTATTACAGTCTCTCAAATTGAGATTTTATATTTATTGGTGCAGATTAACAAAGAAAAAGTGTGCCAAGTGGATATAATTTACCAAGAAATTATAACTATAATTTCTTGAAAAATATTCGCATTTTCAATCGCGGCTGGTTTTTATTTGCCAGATATCTCTTTAATCATGGTTTATTATACCGAGAAGAGGACATCAAATAAATGCGATAGCAAATAGTAATAATTTAAAAAAAAAAAAAAGAAATAGTACACATGTAATTTCTTGTATGATTATTTTAATCAATTAATGTTGCATAAGTTTCATTAATGCAGACTTTCGGAATAAAGCACATAAATTTTCAAGAGATATTTTACTTCTTAAGCTAGAGATTAAAAAAACGTGTAAAATAAATATTTTATAATTATAAAAGAAATTATATAATATTAAGAGACGCGGTAGCGTTTCGCTAAGTATATCTTTCGTCGTCTTTTGTTTTATATATAATAGTTTTGAAACAATTATAAGTTTCATACATATAAGTGTATTTTAAAGAGAAAAAAAATGCAACTGCTTATTTAAAATTGACCTCAGAAAACTGATGCTTTAAAAAATTAAGGAATAATACACATGTAATTTCAATTAATGTTCAATTTAATGTTCAACACATGTAATCAATTAATGTTGCATAAGTTTCATTAATGCAGACTTTCGGA
>NW_021851749.1:0-1072 GCF_003651465.1 Formica exsecta
TTATATACCCGAGCGATTAACGGTACCCGCGTCGTTCGCCCCCGGTTGGGGATAATGACGTATTGTTTTTCGGCAAGTAATTCGGTAATACGTCACCTCCCCTGGGCGAAACGGCGCGGCGTTTTGGCGGGTGTCGCTCGGGCGTTCACGGCAACGCTCGGCGGTATTCGGCTTTCCGAATCTCGGCGGCCGTATAACGGATTTATTAAAAAATACAATAATATTCAAAAAATATAATGGGAGCAATTAATTCCAAATCTCTTACAAACAAACTAAAACTTTTATTATTGAAGCTTTAATTAGGCATACATAATGAATTATTATATTTGTTACAATATGCTAGCTTTCAGTTCTCGATCCGCATATTTAATGTCGTTTACAGAGCTTTAAATTAATGTTTATGATATATGTAGAACTATCTATGCAAAAATATTCTGAAAGTTGACGGAGTTTCCGATTTTTTGTTATATATGATTCATATGTCGCTCAGTTTTTTATAATTTTTTGTCTATACCACGTCAAATACTCGCGCAAAGAATCTGAAATAGAAGTCACGCAATATAGATGATTTTACGAAAATTACGGTGTCGATGTATACAATTTTACTAAAAGTATGTTCTGCAGACTTTTATAATTTTATTTTCGAATTTTTACTTTTATTTCTCTCTAACATCACGTTGCACTAAACGATATTATGCGCGTCAGTAAGTCGTGATTATTTACCATTATGGTGTTATTAAATTGTAAATTTTGACTTAGTTTTAATATATTGCACTGCACTTTTTTCATAGTAAATATATGAAGATAAGTTAAAATATTTATGTAAAAATTGATAATTTTGTATTTAATCTTTAAAAGTTAAAATATTTTACGCCTTTCTTCCGCGGCACATACATTTTTAATAAAAAGTTTTTTATTTATTAAAAATGCAATAAATATATGTATATTATTTGAAGACGTTTTAAAGTTCATGTTTTATTAAGTTTTAAAAAATGTGTAATTAATAAATATTAATAAATATTAAAACCAGGCCAGACATAAATTTTTAATAAAAATTTCGTAGAATATAAAA
>NW_021851750.1:0-242 GCF_003651465.1 Formica exsecta
CGGATGGCGTGGGTGATGCGCCCACGTATCCGGATGATGCGGGCGGTACCAGCACGTATTTGGATGGTATGGCAGGCGCGGGCACGTACGCAGGTGCATAACCTGGCGTCGTCGACATATATGCAGACGTATTTTTCTTCTGCTTCTTTCTTTCGCGGTTCACCGCCCGCCTTACTGCTTCATTTATGCGTTGAAAAAAAGAAATTGAAATATTAGTATTTTTTTTACACACATTTATATAT
>NW_021851751.1:0-228 GCF_003651465.1 Formica exsecta
CGGATGGCGTGGGTGATGCGCCCACGTATCCGGATGATGCGGGCGATACCAGCACGTATCTGGATGGTATGGCAGACGCGGGCACGTACGCAGGTGCATAACCTGGCGTCGTCGACATATATGCAGACATACTTTTCTTCTGCTTCTTTCTTACGCGGTTCACTGCCCGCCTTACTGCTTCATTTATGCGCTGAAAAAAGAAATTAAAATATTAGTATTTTTTTACAC
>NW_021851752.1:0-483 GCF_003651465.1 Formica exsecta
CGGAGACGATCTTTCGTACAATATTTGACTCAATTGTACATCTTTAATCGGAGTAGAAGTAACCACATTCGATAATTGTAAACTGTCTTTATCGATCACTACAAATCCATACTCGTGTTGCCAACATTTCTGACAGAATGCGCGAAAATCGTCGTAAAACATGTCAGTATTTACATGATCGTTGTATACATGTTTCAAGTTTGTACCATCTTGTTTAAATAAAATCAGTAAATTTGCATTGTCCCGTATAAGATGCTTGGGTATCTTGGCATACGTTTGACAAAGATAGAAACAGTCGACGCTCGAGTGTCGACCCATTGCAAAGTACTCTCTTATCGTATCTTGCTTATCGCATGCCACGTCGTCAAAGATAAAAACGTAATTCGGAAGCGCCTCGCTCGGTGGAATAACGTCAATATTTGGAAGCCGGTTGAATAGCGTCACTATTATTAGAGAATGTAAAATAACCAATTTCATCGATCG
>NW_021851753.1:0-399 GCF_003651465.1 Formica exsecta
TAAAAAGGTTAGTCTCGAAATTAAACAAAAAAGTCGACAAATGTGCGGGAACAATATCAAGCCTAATACACTTCCTCAAAAACTCAGTTTTTAATCTACTCTTAATAATGATCTTCCTGTATTTGATCCAAAATTTAAACAATAGCACAGGAATATGTCTATAAGTGAATCTAATGTATTGAAAAAACGAATAAAACGCATTTTTCAGCCTGTGTATATTAAAAGATATAAAAGTAAGGCTCTTGAACGATTAAAATCAAGTAAAATCAGAGTAAAATGGTAAAAAAGCCACGCGCAGTTTTTAGGGCGCAAAGATATATAATTTAAACCATAAAATAAATTAAAAACATAACTAATTTAAAAACATAACTAAAGACTTAAATGTGAAACTCTCATATC
>NW_021851754.1:0-342 GCF_003651465.1 Formica exsecta
TTATATACTTAAAAATTTTACATAGAAACTCTATAGCTCCTTTCATAGAGAAAAGGATAACAAATTCTAGATTGTAAATTAATTCAAAAATATTCTTTTTTTGTACTTTTTTGCAATTATATTTCAAATTAATTTTTTTTATATGATTATTAATTGCATTCTCTCAGAAACTAAGAGATACACAAAAGTGGAACATCGCAAGCTATTATATCGAAACATTATGTTTGAACGAATTGGATATTTTTCGGATTTCGAACAGACAATCATTTACTTCTTTGTTCTTTACGGTAATATATTGCTAAAATTCAAAATTTTTCCTTTGTTAAATTAGTTATAAAATAA
>NW_021851755.1:0-392 GCF_003651465.1 Formica exsecta
TCGTTAGTGAAAAAATGTAACGGCGTTACCGTTACCGTTACAGACAAAAAGTAAAGCCGTTACCAATCCGTTACCAAAAAAAAGTAACTGTAACGGTAACGGCGTTACAAGTAACGCGTTACTTTCCAACCCTGATTATCAGTAAGGTTAAAATAATAAAAATAATAAAAATATTTAAGTTGATAGACAATTTTTGTCTACCGTAAAATAAAATTTTGTATTTTTTAAATGTTTTTTCAAAATATATAAATTTAATCAAGATCATTTACTGTAAGTGTTAAATTTTTATATATAAAAAAGTTTTATTTATTGTTAAAAACAGATTTAATTTTTGAAGAATTATTAGAGATATATACAGGGTGAGTCATTTTAATCAACGCACGCAAATATCT
>NW_021851756.1:0-415 GCF_003651465.1 Formica exsecta
GAACCGCGATCGGAGACAAGCTTGAGAGCATCGTCCAGTGCAGAGAATTTCGAAGACTTACACGTTCGATCGGATATTTTTATAGCAAATGAGGATATTTCCTGTACTAGCCGTGCTAGTAAGAGACTGCGTCAATAACAAAAAGTGAGTATAAAATATGTATAAAAATTAAATATTCCTCTTCTATGTCATATATTTACAATGAACATTTTTGTTCTGTACAGATAATATAACGATAAGGATTTTAAGGATGAACATTCTGGAGCCCCGAATTGGATCCCATCACTATAGTATACATATAGGACGTGTATACTTGTACACATGTACACAATCCAATCAGGCGAAATTCGCAGCCTATTTTCTCGAAAACTATTGTAACGCGGTCACCTCGCTCGACGCTCGGATCGGCTCGTCG
>NW_021851757.1:0-37357 GCF_003651465.1 Formica exsecta
GAGGCAATAGAGCAGTAGAAATACACGATGTTGTCCGATTTCAACTTCATATTGAACACAATTCTCTTTCAAATATGCATAAAACATGCAGAAATATTTATATCGGTAACAGCGGTACTAAAATTATTGATATTATCGATAATTTCGGTCGGTATTATCGATAATTTTAATTACGCTTAGATGAGGGCGCTAACCCGTCGGAGTTCGGCCGTCACTTTTGGATCCCCTTAAGTCTTCTTAAATCGCGTCCATAATCGAGAAGTAGTGTTGCTTCTGTGTTGATGTGTTTACTAAGTATATCCTCATGCGACAGTGCAAATTTCTTAATAACTTCATTAACTGACTGTAGTTCCAAGTCCTTATGAAGATCATCGTTCCGTTGATACCACCTAGCATTAGTAATTGTACGTATTACTCCATTCTGTATGAGCTGAATTATCATTTGGTTTGAATCTTTGGTTCATCCCCAGAGTTGAATCCCATACGTCCATATAAGTCTGATGACCATCAAGTAGAGAAGGCGTTTGTTACTTAGATCTAATTTTGTTCCTCGTCCTATTAACCAATACGTTTGACGTATTTTAAGGCGGATTTGTTCCGCTTTTTTTTAACATGATGCTTCCAGTTAAGCCTGGCATCCAGATACATACCCAGGTATTTTGCATAATTTCCTTGGCGTATTTTTTGTCCATTGGTGTGTACGCATTTGTTACGATCAATATACTGTAATGTATATGTGACATGTATAGATTTTTGCTGGTTTAACCGAATTTTCCATTCATTCGTCCAATTTGTCATTCTATTAAGAGCTTTTTGGAGCGTTGCTGTAGCTTCTTGCTGTGTTTTGCAGACAGCCATAATGGCCGTGTCATCGGCGTAGGTTGCAATTTTAGTATGATTGTCATCCGGGATGTCAGCTGTATAAATCAGGTATAAGGTAGGTCCGAGGACACTACCTTGCGGTACTCCAGCCCTTATTGGAAAATCATCCGATCTAACCTCTTCGTGTGTTACTCGAAAGCTGCGATCTGTTATATATGATTCTAACAGTCTGCAGTAGTTACCGGGTAGCAACTTACTTAGCTTAAACGCGAGTCCCTCGTGCCATACCCTGTCGAAGGCCTGCGCAACGTCGAGGAACACAACGGAGCAATATTTCTTTTCCTCGAGTGCCTTTTCTATGATCGACGAAACTCTATGGACTTGATCAACCGTAGAGTGCTTGTTACGAAAGCCAAATTGATGTTCAGACAATTTGATTAAGGGCTTCAGACGTTTTAACAGTAATTTCTCAAACAATTTAGAGATTGCAGATAATAGCGATATGGGTCTGTATGATGTCACCTCTTCTTCAGGTTTATCCGGTTTCTTAATCATAATTATTTGAGCCTTTTTAAAACAGTCCGGTACGTGTTCAAGACGAAAAACATGCATTAAAGATGTATGTAAGGAGCACTATTCCTTTTCTAGGCAGCTCTTTGAGTATTTTTGGTGATATTTCATCTGCTCCTGGTGCTTTTCTAGGATTAATATCGTTGTCAATTGCCTGTGCTACCTCAAACAGCGTGACGTACTTAAGATTAGCGTCGTGATTGTATATTTTTATTAATACAACATTCGTTTGATTATCATGAGTTTGGAACACATTGTACAGATGACGGGCAAACAAATCTGCCTTTTCCTGATCCGTGCGCATCCATTTGCCGTATTCGTCTTTGATTGGGGGGATTCTAACAATCGGACGCTTAAATTTACGAGTTGCCTTTAAGGTATAGTTCGCATCTGTATCAGCATAGAGATTTTCCAAGTATCTTTCGAAGTTATTCCCGTTAATGTTTTTAATTAGCCGATTTAGCTGATTGCTTATTCTATTAAATAAGTTTTTGTCTTCCGGATGTCTCGATTGATGCCATTTACGGCGAGCTTTCCTCCTTTTTTTAATCAGCTCTCTAATCTCGAGTGGGTAACAGAGTTCTGGCACTGGAATGTCAGAGGGGACTGGTGTTGAAATTCTAGCCGCATTGTGTGTTGCATTCACAAATTTTAGAGTTTGGGTGTCTAATTCATTTGTGGATTTAAGTCTTACTTTTAAGTCGATGGAATTATCTATTTCTTCTCTAAATTTGTCCCAGTCGGTATATCTATTAGTAAGTGTTCGTTTATTTTTTTTACGTATGACTGTTGAGCTGACGGTCATCAACAGGTATGTGATCTGATGTAAGGTCCTTTATATTGACAACTTCCAGGTAGTTAGCTGAGATACCTTTTGTGATATAAAAATCTATTAGATCAGGTATCTTATTATTGTCAGCAGGCCAATAGATTGGTTTACGTGATGAGATGTAATCGCACGAACACTCATTAATTGCTTTGAGCAATTCTCTACCCTTGGATGTAACCATGCGAGACCCCCAAACTGTATGCTTCACATTAAGATCGCCACCGATTATAAATCGAGGTCCAAGTTTACTTAATATTGCGATGTATTGATTTTTTTTTATGTTGTGTCTGGGAGGGCAGTATGCAGCCTAACCTTGCAACCGGAGGCCACATCCGACCTACCATCCGGACAGCAGCCAGGCGTGGAGGCAGCGCTTGAAATTACAAGGCAAATCGTCGAGAGAAAATCGCCGATTTTGACCACAAAGGCCGACAGATATAAATCTGTGTCTTGCGAATCGAGCGAAGACGGGAGCGGCCGTAAGAAGATCCGGGTGATCCTGGAGAAGGTCACCGCCAAAATCGACTCGGACAGTGACAGCAGCTGTGAGACGGGAAGGAAGAAGAAATCGACCAAGCGAAGTGCGCAAAAATGACGTGCGGCCGACAAAACGAACAAATACACGACGAGACTAAGATTGTGTAAATGCGCGACGTGACATGCGTACGAACCTAGTTTTAAGATTTTGTTTTATATATGTAGATTTTATTTATCGCGTAATAGTGCGCGAGTGTTATATTTTGAGCGTGCGGAAAGGACACGCGTAAATATATATCTAGTCAGCATGCGAAAGAGCATGCGAAACTTTTATTTATTGTGCGGAAAAAAACGTACGACATTTTATGTTTAATATCGCGTTAAAAAATGCGCGATCATTTGCGACGATTTATTTTATGCTAAATCTGCGTGAAAATAGCACAGGAACATTGCCTGTATCACGCAGAGCCCAAAGGTGCAATTCGGCGGAACTGCACTCGAAGTGTAGAACTTCTGCACTTTTTGTACATAAACTATACCTGAGAGATATATATTTATAACACACCTTGTATATAATCTATAGTATCTAAATTTTAAGGAATTTTAGTTTTAAGCACGCCCTATAGAGTTATAAGCTACAGGGTGTACCCGGTGCATGTACTATAGCATAACATGCGCGCGCGCGCCCAGGAGGCGTGCTCAGGAAGAGAAGGGATCCCGAGAGCGGGAGAACCCGAAGAGTAGGGAAAATATAAAAGACAGTGCAGGAGATTATAACGCGAAAGTATACGTATAGTTGAAGATTCGTGTTTGAAAACACGAAGTTTGTGATATTATTTTATACCGTTTAAATATATTTTAAATATTTATATATTTAAACAAGTGTAACAGTTATTAAACTTACCTCGAATCCGTGAAAACCTTTCCTGTGTCCGTGGGTCGATCCAGCAACATCCAGTGGGTAGTCCAGTAGTCCTTGGGCGTTGATCCTGTGGATCCAGCGGTGACCTGAAAAAGAAGAAAAAGGGGAGATTAGAAAACTTGACGAGAAGTCAAGCAGAATACGCAGTGGCGTGAATAGCAGCGCAATCCTGACGCTGAGCATCCTGACTGACAGCAGACCTGACGAGGCGTCGTTAGGGCATTCCTTGTTCGTTGGTGGTCAAACGAACTGGCGACCGTTAAAATAAGGTAGGAAAACCTGTATTCTGTGTAAAATTCTCCATCTCGACTATTTGGTCCGGTCACAACCTAACCTAACCACGTTTAGATCAGCGTTATTAAGCTGTATTGTTATGACAGTGGCTTGTATATATTCTTCACGAATTTCATCCTGTACGTGGTGTTTAACGTTGTTCTTTATTATGATCGCTGATCCAGCATGAGCATTTCCGCTGGGGTGAGTAGTATGGTAAAGTGTAAATCCATACATCCTTATATAACTTTTACTAGTAAAATGAGTTTCTAATATCAGTGCAATATCAACATTATTGTGTACTAGGAACGTTTCTAGTTCTCCGCTACGTAACGCAAGGCCATTAGCGTTCCAGGTGACAATTCTAAATGATGTATATGTCATTTTTTGTTTTTCTTTTTGTCTTTACTATATGACGTGTGCATGATACTTTTGTCCAGCGTGTTCAGCCTTCGTTCTGTATCATCAAATTTTTGCTGTATTTCACGGAGTAAATTCCAGATATCGTGGATTGTCGGTTCCGTAGACCCTACTTGCTGTTCAGTGTGGTTATTTGTAGTTTGTGTTGTACTCTCGCTGAACGCATTGGCGTATGTTTTTGTTGGAATGACATTACTGCTATGATTTTTAGTTTTCTGTAGAACCCTTTGTGTAACATTTGTCTTAAACTTATGCACAGATGCCAGTTTATCTTTGTAGACTGGACATTCCTTCCAGTTGGCTGTATGCTCACCTTCACAGTTGGCATATTTACATGGAGTCTTTTTTAATTTCTTACAATCCGCGGAGAGATGATTGTCACTGCATTTTACACATTTGGTCTGCCTATGGCAATAATTTTGCATGTGACCGATTCCCTTTTACACTGAGGTATTTTTTTTTCATTCGCGGAGGTTCTATTTTAATTTTGCAATACAGCATTTCAGTTAATTTATAGACATCCTTATTATTCGATTTATAATAGTAATCAGATCTACGTAGAATAATGGCAACGCTATTTTGGTCATTGACATGTTTATTTTCTTTTGAATTATAACATTAGATATGCGTGTTGCTTCGTGTTCTGATTTAGCTAGCTGTTCTTTAATGTCAGTAATATTAGTCGACGGATGCAATCCTCTTAACACGATTTTGTAGGGTTTTGAATGTTTGCATTGGCATGTATGATATGCGATGTCATATAGGTAATGATTCTCCTGTAATTTAGCCGTTTTGAACAATTGGACAGTAGCACGGTAATCGTCACTATTTGTCGTATTAATTTTAATTTCATTATTTCCAAGCATTTTAAAATTTATTTCACTCTTAATACTTTGAGGTATTATTTCTTTAAACGCGTTAAAGTTTTTACACCACTCACAAATATTGGTGGAGGTAAACTTTTCTTCTCATGACTGTTATTATAATTCGTTACTGTCTGTATAGGAGAGGTTCCCGGCGATGTATTTGCCTTTCGCTTTTTCTATTGGCTTTCCTATACTCAGTCCAGCCAGTTTCTCTTTCCAGATCTTCATCGTTTGTCTCGTACCTTACTTGGTTGGGTTCTTCCTTATTCTGTAAGGCTTTCATCATTGTCTCCAATTGCTTTATTTTGTCTTCTGCCTGTTTCCAGGCATTCCACAAGAGACTTTCATTTTGTGTTATTGGTTGGAAATTATAGATCTCAGTGCCTGTGACTGCTTCAGTTGCAGTAGTTTCTCTTGAAATCAATGGTTGGCCCCCCCTCCCCCAGAATCCTTTGGGCCTGCCTCCGAGGAGGGTGGATCGCGCGGGTAACGCTGTGCCTCACACAGGAGCGTTTCTACAGGGTGATTCAAAACAACCTTCTGTCCTTACAATGTCATATACTTGACTCAATTCTAAGACGATTTTTCCTTTGCCAAAATTTTTTCCGAGGCTTAGTTTTCAAATTATAAGCCAAAATAATTAACGAATTACGGGCCGCGTACGCAAGGCAGGCAGGGGCGGCGCAACTCACCGTCCGATGCTGGTGATTACGTGAAGCGCTCGCTGCGATCAACTGTTTCCTACATGCGATGGGTATAAAAGAGAAAGACAGAGAGAGAGAGCACAGATTTAAGAAAGTTTCTGGTTTGAGGTCATTGTATAGATGGGAGGCACAAATTAAAGAAGGTGGCACGAGAAATGAAAAATTATTACAAATTTCGAAGTATGTTTTGGATCAATTCAAAATTTACTCTGAAATTTCCTCTGCTTTCTATTCATGACATTAATATAAAAAGATGGGCTTTACGGGCTAGAGAAGAAATCAATTTGTCACCGACATTATTCACTGCTTCCACATTTTGGGTACATAATTTTAAAGTGAATCATGGAATTGTATCGAGAAAGATAAATAAATTTGTGACTAAAAAACAAATATCGTCAAAGGAAAAATTATTACAAGCATCAAGCGAATTTGTTTCTAAAGTAAAATCACGTATTTGCATCAAAATCAGGCAAATTAACATCCGACCTTGCCATTAATTGGTTCACAAACGTTTTTTACCTAACACCGGGAAAACTCTGTTCTTTTGTTAGATTCTTGGACTGGCCAGACTAAAAAAAGATTTGACAATATTGATAAAGACAATAAAAACGTCCAAATTTTTACGATTCCCGCTGGAACCACTGGTTTAATTCAACCGCTGGACGTTTACACTTTTAGACCTTGGAAGAATTTTTTAAGACAATTTCCTGATATTGTCATGCTGTATAACTGTGATGTAAATTTACATTTAAGGAATAACATCCTCAAAATACAGTCTTTAAAGACAATAAAAACGTCCAAATTTTTACGATTCCCTTTTGAAAAAATGCGACCGCCATATTGGATCCGCCATTTTGAATTCTTAAAAACGGACTTCAGATTCGTTATCAGCGACCCCAAAAACCTTTAGTTACCTGATTTCGCAACAATCGTAAAAATAATTCGTAAAATAGTCGAACCTACCCCCAAAATAGATAAGGGTGATTTCTACCCTTCAAACGGCTTTCGGGCCGATATAAAAATATACGTGTGTAATAGTTTTCCATGTACTACTTGTATGCCAAGTTTCAGGAAAATCGCCGTATGACACTTCCCTAGTGTTACTTGTGAATAATTCTCCACAAGAAAAAAGTGGGGGAAAGCATTCGTTTAGAAGATATAATAAACTAAAGTTTCACAATTTTAATGCTTTCTTTGAAGTATTATAAAATAAAATTAGGAACAGTGATATTTGTGTACATTGTATTTCTTGCAGAGGACGTAGGAAATGTTTTTGTTTACAGTTACGAGATAGAAACAGGGTCATAGATATTTTGTCAATAGTCGGATTCAGCTATTTCGGTGAAGAAATATATTTAAAGTACTTTCATAAGTCCTTTAAATTTTAGTTTTAAATCAGAAATAGGTTTGGGTTAGATTATATCTTCCGGAAGTGGAGCCCCCCCGTAGGGGGGGGGCGGAACTCACCGTGTCCACGCATATACTTTACAACGCGAAGCAATGTTCCACATGGGTTTACAATTTTTCACGCAAAGCGATTTTCAACCCAAACCTATGTGTCGAGTATTTTGGTAGTGGAGCCCCCCGCAGGGGGGGCGGAACCCACTGCGTCCATATACTTTACAACGCGAAGCGAGGTTTAACCCACAATTGTTGTGTGGATGGGAAAGTGTATCCGTGAGAGTTATTTTATATCTTAATCTGACATATTTCGATATAAAAAATAAAATATCTCGTAAAATATTTAGTTTTTGATAATCTCACCGTAATACTTTTATGTACAGAATAATGAGACAAATTAATTAGTGTAAAAAAAAACAAATAATTGTTTTAAAAAATACATTGTAAATAATTATTTACTTTTTCTTAAAAACAATTTTTTTTGTATACTAATTGATTTGTCTCATTATTCTGTACATAAAAGTATTACGGTGAGATTATCAAAAACTAAATATTTTACGAGATATTTTATTTTTTATATCGAAATATGTCAGATTAAGATATAAAATAAATCAAAAAATACTTAATGAAAAAATACTTTAGTGTAGTGTTTTGAAAAGCTCTCGAGATAAACTACAAGAATATGTAATAAAAAATGGGGAGTTTTGTTTAAGAAATTGAAAGTGACCTTCACGTGACCTTCAAATGACTATCCAAAGTTAAATCATTGCCACTATCTTATGTCCCCCTTGAAACCATACAACTTCTGTTTAAAACATTTTCTTCTAAAACTACGTGATATTGAGATATTTGACTGACAAAAATAAAATGGGTCACCCTGTGTAATTGTAATAATAAAAATAATACTAATTTAATGAATAAAAATTTTTATTTTCATATTTTCTATATTCTCGAAATTCATTTCTGAATAATCGTGGTCCATGATATCACTTTATATAGGCCGGTATTCATAGTCAGTTCTTATTTCAAGACCGTCTTAAGTAATGTCTTAAGATGCTAATACGGCTCTGTGATTGGTTTAGGACATCTTAAGATTGTGCTTAAGACGGTCTTAAATAGAAGAACTGACTATGAATACCGGCCCTAAGTATCGTACATTTTTCTCTGTGTAGTCTATGGTTGTCGCCAGCTTTCGCGCAGCGCGAGCGACGAAAGTAGAAACTTGACCAACCTTTTGAGCGACGTCGCGCCGAGCCTCGCGACGGATGTGATGTTCAGAAAAGCAAAGCTCTCATTGGATATCGCCCATCGCTCATCGCTCATCGCATCTAGTGTGCGAGGGCCATTAAACAGAGATCGGACACACCGTTAACGATCTCTGATTAGCTCCGTCGCCTGAGGTAAAACCGGAAGTGTGAAAGAGAAAGATATATATAGCTAACCGACTAGCCATAACTGTCCGTCAAAGGCATAAATTATATTTATAATAATACATAATGTATAATATAAAATAACGTAATAATAATGATAATAATGTAGTAATAATACAGCAATAATAATAATATAACCTATAATTGTATCTATAACAATATATTTTTTAATACTTAATTCATATTATTAGGCTACGTTCCAAAATGTACTTTCCAAGGAAAATTTTACTCGATGGCCGTTCCGAAACTTTTTTGGGCTTTTCTGATTGATTCCAGGCCGGCCATCGAGTAAAATTTTTCTCAGAGAGAGAATTTTACACCGTTTTGGAACCTAGCCTTAGTTGATATTAAGAGGATGCCGGATTACCGACAGAATGCGAATATTAGTAGGAATGCAAAATCTTTTTGTTGATTATAGATATCAACAAATCCTTTTCCACAATTAAAGTACACATAATAACGGAGTGCGGAGTTTAACATTTCATATGAAAAGTTAAAAAAAAATGAGAAAATGACAGTTTTGTTATCGGCTTCTGCCGTCACATTTGCTTAATATAACAAATTTGTAATCTGTACATGCCTAATCAGTAAACCCCGCACTCGGCATTTCATCAAAGAGTATAAGTGAACTTAGAGAAGTGAGTTTAGAAGCTTTAGAAAAAAGATTTTACGATCCTACACTTTCGTGCATATGTGTGTGTGCGAGATCGAGGCTCAAGAGTAAAACAGAGCAGTAGATTAGTTGCATGATGTCGCGATAGACGGAGCTGCAATCTTACATGACAAGGACAGACATAATCGTACTACCTTTGTCTCTTTCATGCGTGTGAGAGTAATATACATGTACTACATTCCTGATAATTGCCGTTCTTGTCGGATACAAGAAGAATCGCCGTTGACAATAACGCTTGTTTTACGCCCCTTGTCGTACAATGTGATGTTGTGACAGTTGTACTACATTGTGAAGAATCATTCTTTTTCTTATTAAATGACTCACATTCGTTAACATTAGCTGCTATAACATGTGAATTATCGTTAGAATCAATATGCAACATGGTATTGTGACGGCGTTTGCACCGCTGGCAACTCCCAAACGTGCACTCGCGATCTGCGTGAGAACGTAAACAGTTTAAACAGACCTTTAATCGTTTTGATTCACGTAATCTATCATGACTTGATAATTTACGAAATGACGGACAAGCGTATAACCAATGTTGATTTTTACATAATGGACATTGTTTGTTTCTTGTTGATTGTGCGGTTAAAGCTATAGATTTTTTATGAGATTTTATGTCAGGCAGTAAATTGTCCCATGGTTTATTTGGTGATATTAAAGTCTCTAGGATTGAACAACGTTTATTTAAAAATTCCATGAACTCAGTCATAGTTGGTAGCTTCGTAAATTTGCGTTTAAACTCCCATTCTCGTTTTGTTTTAGCATCAAGCTTCGGCGTGATTAAATGGATTAATAACGTATCCCATGCTTGCACGGGTTGTTCAAGTTTTGTTAATGCACACAAGTGTTGTACATCGTCGATTAATTTTCGAAGACTGCCGGCTGACTCTTTCGAGATTATTGGTAATTCAAGTAACGCTTGTATGTGATGATGCACTATTAATCGCGTATTTTCAAATCGTGCTTTTAACAATTTCCATGCTGCGTCGTAGTTTTCATTGGAAAGGCTTAACGATTTAAAACATTGTGCTGCACGACCCTTCACTGCCGACTGTAAATAGTAAAACTTTTGAATTTTTGTTAAATTCGTGTTAGTGTCAATAATAGCTTCAAATGTATCACGAAATGTAACCCATTGATCGTATTCACCGTTAAACGTTGGAAGATCTATATTAGGTAATTTCAATAACGAATTCGTCTGTGCCGTAATATCTGCTGCCAGCGGTGCTGCTGCCAGCGGTGCCGTTGAATGTGTTGCTTGTTGACCTACGGAATTAGCTTGTCTTTCTAGAGCAATAATTGTGTAATACGAATCTTCGAATTTTGTACGCTCATCGACATCTATCTCTTTCGTCATCATTTCGATTTGGGATTGAATATCCTCATATTCAGTCAATAGATTTTCTGCGCGTTCTAATCTTATCGATAACTCCTTACATTTTGTCGGTTCGTTCTCAAGTTTCTTTAAAAATGACTGAAATGAAGTAAGTTTCGCCTTTATTGTCGTCCGCTTTCGTATTAACTCGTCTTGAGACATTATGAAAATCGTAATCGCACTTAAGATGTAATGTGATACTTATCTACGTTGTAGACGCATACAGGTTAGAGCGCCGATTGGCCAGACTTTACTCAATAATAATTCCTTTATTACGCGTTATATAAAAAAATGTTACAGGACTTTTCTGTTCAGATTACTGTGCTCTACCCGCTCACGAGAGTTGGCACAATCTTTACCGGACACCCTGTATATATATGTGGCGGTTCGAGAAACCACCACAATTACGCGCGAACTACCCGGTAGACGCGCGAACGAATTCTCACGCGCGGAGCACGTGAAACCCGCGCGCGAGCACCGCGCGAGCCCCGAAGGCTCGCCGTGAGGCGGCCACGAGCGGGAGTCGGCGCCAGCAAGTGAAATCCAGTGTACATCACCGTGATTGCGGGACGCAATCACAGCCGGCCACACGAGTGCACAGGGGCACGCATTATCAGCCACTGACACAGGTCGACAACTCCACTCAATCAGACAGCGATTGGGAAGCCAACACACGGGACTCGGCCACGCAGACGGAGACAGCCCGCGAGGAACGCAGCTACACGCCACCCGGGACTCCACCGGCACTTAGACGCGTACCATTACCTGCGCTACCTTACATCGGCTCCCTCCGAATAACCACCACCGAGCCTCGTATAACTTGGCGGGAACGCCCTCAGCCGTAATTATGTACAATGTATTTTTTTAGACAATTATTTATTTTTTTCTTCGACGCTACGTTCCAATCGATTACTTCGCGCGCATGTAAACCAAAGAACGAAAATATAGATATTATGTTGTGGTAAAAGAGCCATCAGATTTATTAGCCGAAACCTCAGCGATCCCCTGCATGTTCCTACCTCCAAGCGAACAATACAGTAGTATAACACTACAAGTATGTATATATAAATATAATTCTGTATTGTATATGGTTTTATTAGTATATAATATTTTCATTAACATTTTTTTAGGTTATTTGCTATGGATAACGAAAGCATAATGTTATTTCTCTGTGCAATGCAAGTAGCTAGTTTAGCATTGTATACTGCATGGAAGGCGGAAAAATCCAAGCGCTGGAGGAACAGGCGATGGTGGGTCCGTCCCATCAATACTCGACGTGCACAGTATGGTGACTTCGCAACTTTGTTTGCAGAGTTGAAAGAAGATGAAAATATGTTTTTTCGATATACAAGTATGGATGAGCCCACATTTTACGAATTACTGCGATTAGCAGGTTCGTTCTTGCAGAAAAGAAGTATCAGAACCCCAATATGTCCAGAACAACATCTCGCAATAACTCTGAGGTAAAGATATATATGTTTTAAAATAATATATATATATTTCATGAACGGAGTTTTCATCAATTAACTTTGTTGCAGATATTTAGCAACAGGAGATCAGATGTTATCTGTGGCTTTAGCATACAGAGTAGGAGAGTCCACCGCTCATATGATTCTTAAGGAAACATGCTCTGTTATAGCAGATGTTCTGATGCCAATTGGGCGTATCCCGTTTGGACACGGAACGATTGGACACTGCACGATTGGACACAGAATTATTGGACACCGCACGATTGGACACCGGTAATTATGCATAAAGAGGGCACAAGCAGAAACATAAATCTTAATTTTAAATCAGAAATAGGTATGGGTTAGGTTATATCTTACGGAAGTGGAGCCCCCCCGTAGGGGGGGGGGCGGAACATACTACCTCCACGCATATTCTTTTTAATGCGAAGTAAGGTTCCACATAGGTTTACAACTTTCCACGCGAAGCGAGTTTCAACGCAAACCTATGTGTCTAGTTTTTTGATAGTGGAGCCCCCCCGAAGGGGGGACGGAACCCACTGTGTCCAATCGTGAATGTTCAATCGTGCAGTGTCCAATCGTGCAGTGTCCAATCGTGCGGTGTCCAATAATTCTGTGTCCAATCGTGCAGTGTCCAATCGTTCCGTGCCCAATATTACGTGTCCAATCGAGCGGTGTCCAATCGTTCCGTGTCCAAACGGGTGTCACCCATGCCAATTTATATGAAACATCTCACAGAAGAAGAATGGACAAGAATCAGCAGTAATTTTTTTAGAATTATGGAATTTGCCAAATTGTGTTGGAGCAATCGATGGCAAGCACATAATGATCCAGGCACCTCCAAACTCTGGCTCAATGTATTTTAATTATAAGAAGACTTTCAGTCTTGTGCTGGTGGCTGCTTGTGATGCTCAATATAAGTTTACGCTGTTCGATGTTGGTGCGTATGGCAGTGAAGGTGATGGTGGAATCCTCTCCAGATCAAACTTCGGACAATCTCTATACGGAGGTATGCTCAATATACCTGGAGGCACTGCTCGTCTACCAGGAAGTGACAAGGAAGTATCCTATTATTTTGTTGGAGATGAAGCATTTCAAATGTCTACACACATGATGCGATCTTATCCAGGGAGATCTTTAAATTAGCAAAAGAGGATTTTTAATTATCGACTATCCCGGGCCAGAAGGACAATTGAAAATACATTTGGAATCTTTGCAGCCATATGGAGGATATTTCAAAGAACAATATATGCTAATCCAGATGTTGCTAACCGATTGATGCTGGCAACAATGTGCTTGCATAATTATTTAAAAACTAAAAATTATGAGAAAGCCCCGCTGCAGCAAAGATATTGTCCTCCCCAATTTGCAGACAGAGAAATAGAAGGAGATTTAATAAAAAGAGAGTGGAGACAACAGTCATAAGATAACCATATAAGACCTATAGGAAATGCAGGAGCACACCGAGCTACTAGAGAAGCATATGCAATGCGTGATACTCTCTCGTCATACTTCATGACAGTAGCTGGGAAAGTTCCTTGGCAATATGAATATATACGTTGAGGACAACATTACAATGTACCTTAAAATTTACAATTGTATTGTTCTCCGTACATTTTTATATGTGATGACTAATTGTATTATATTCTGCAGTAAGACACAACAATATGAAAAATATTGTAAATACATTTATTATTTTCATATGCAAAATATAAAATTGTTCTTTTATTAGAAACCAAATAAACTTTTATGTATAATAAACTACGATGTAATTAAAATTAATTATCTATTCTAATACTATAAATTATGTAATTAAATAACAAAACAGTGTAATTAAAATAAATTATCCATTCTGATACTAAATAGAACAAAATTAAAATTGAAATTAAATATAATAATAAATAAAATATATATGTAATAATATATAATAGGAAATAACAAAATTAACGTCATAAGTAAAATAAATAAAAACTATATGAAAATTAAGGAGAATGCGTGGATAGAAATTATAACTTAAAATTACATTCATTTGGATTTAGAAAAATATAGCAACTCCATAAATTTTCGTTTTAACTCGCTTTTGTGTGGTTCTGCTGTCATTTGAAGCTCCGCTGTGACGAGTTTTCCAATGAGAACATCTGGATCGTTCTCGTTTACCGGTTTCCTCCGGGAACACACTTCAGCTACCATTATATTTAATGTGTTGTTCATCTGATGGAATGCTGTTTCCACTGGGTCAATTCTCCGCTTTTTAAAAGTCCTTTGCTGGTTCCCCGAAAAGCAAGAAGTTGGTGGACTGACTTTAACTGATCCCTCTGTCTCCAAAGCAGATGTTTGGGACAAGAAAGATGTCGATGGCTACAAAGGAATTTTGAAATTCGTAAGTTTTACATTTTGTTAGAATCAATTGATAATACGATTTAAAATTACTTACCAATGAAGTTTCTTTAGTTGTTTCAAGTGGCGTACGGCGTAGCAACGGCGAGGGTGACTGTGACTGGAATATTAAAAACATCGATTAAATGTATATAAATATTATTTTGTACATTTCTCCTGTTGATTCATGATTATACTCACATCATGATCTTGTTCCAAATAAACAGTAAGCTGATTTTTATGAATCGACATGTTTGGCAATGTGTTGCATATTTCTTTCGACGTCGATGTATGCAGTGACTGCTGGCCGGATGTTGAAGTTGATGTCTTGTGCTGTAACGTGAGTAAAATGAGTTTTTATAACATATTTCTCAAATAAGATAATATTGGTAAGAAAAAAGAAGTCGCACATTGGAATTGTCATTGGTGGACATTTCATAGTCATCCTGAAGAATTGTTGAATGTTGGGTTTTCAACGATGTTCCACTGACATTGCTTGGCTTGGATAGCTTTGTAAAATTGATATTAGAAAAGTTTCTGAAATGATAAATCGTTGTTGAGTATGTTGAATTGTTCGAATTTATCAACAGAACTATGATCATTTGAGGAAATAAATGAAACAAACCTTCTTTGAGTTATATGCCTTTCCAAGAAAATAGGGCTCTCATATAACATCCATTTTTGTCTGGTAGGCTTTCCGGCTCCACTCCTTGTCTCTAACTCTCGCAGTTGCCTTTCCTTACTAAAGCGTTGGTGAAGACGTATCCATCGATTCTTGCACTCTGCAACTATATCATACATAAACAACTATAATCATGTAATACATATAAAACTTAGTAGAATGCGATAATTAAAGACTGGAGAATGGAGATTGAAAAGAAGGATTGTCTCTGAGACTGTCTCAAATTAACGGTTCAAGTTTACTTATGTGTAATGTTTAGAGCAGTGGCAATTTCTGTCCATGCATTCTCCTTCATTGTCGTATCCTTATAATTCTCTACACTTTTATCATAAAGATATGGATGAGAACGAACCATATCTATTAATAATTCATCACCAAATTTTACATATTTATTAAATGAGTTTTGATGATTAAATACGTCCAGACCATCATCACACTCTTCCTCTTCTGTATTCTCGAAACGATTCGAATAATCACAATGATCGAACATATTTGCTGCTTGTAATAAAATAGAGCTTGTAAAACGTATATGGCATGTGTATACACGCACTAAAAGTTCGTAAATACAACCTCAAAAATTCGAACGCTGTGATTGGTTGGCAACAGGCAATAGGCACAGAATTTCCAACGTGATGGAAATTCTGTGTCTATTTCTTGTGTCACGGTCCATTCTGCATTGGTACAAGGTGGTTTGTTCTCTCGGCGAGTGAACATCGTGGCTTAGTGCTAATCGTTATTTTGCCATTTAAGAGATCTGCGGGCCATATTACTGGTCCGGGTGTGAAACATCTTGCTGACTGTGATCCGTCTCTGTCTGCGAGACATGCATAACATAGTGCATTTGATCTTCCTGGCCCTGGAAGCATCTTGCGTCGCCACGTAAGTGTGGCCACGGCCATATTGTCCGTTGGACGAAAACTGCGTACTACACGCATATACGAATAACATACAAGAGCTAACACATATAAATAATGGAGGTAGAAATTGAGAAAAACCCTGAAAGCGCTACTCAAAATTCTTGTCAGTCCATAGGGACGAGCAACGAAGATGTTGCTGAGAAAGTTTGCGATATTATATATCGTAATCGCAAGAGGAGTCAGTCTTTTGTATTAAGAAGCCCTCTCCCTCCAAAAAGATCTTTTTTAGACTCTGTTAACATTCGAGACCCTCGTTTACAAAATAAGTATGGCCTCAACGTTAAACCTCCGTTCATCATTCATATTGAAAAAACTATCCTTAGGTCTCCTCCCTCCTCACAGGCGCGGGATTTCGAAGTTATAGAAACAAATAACAACATAAAAACAGGTATAAATAACCTTGATAATATCACATCCAACGCTAACCAACGGTCCAACACCGGTCCAACATACGGTATAATCGCTTTTGGTAAACGTATAACCAAGTACATTGACAATTTTTTATCCGCATTCGATTTAAAAATAAATTCTCAGTAACGTTCACCGATGGTAATACTGCAAATAAATTCTGCGACGTTTTTAACGAAAAAGCTGATACCATCTTTCCCAGAGAAGCATGGATAGCATATGTGCCTAATTATAAAATTTTTAAACAGTTTATAGTTAGGGGTGTCGATGATGACGACTCTCCCGAAGAAATAATAAAAAATGTCCGTTCACCACCGGAATGGAACATTTTATGGCAACCTCCATTCGAGGCTGCTAGACTTAAAAGACCTATCCGTACACAAAATAGCGATAATACTTTCACTACTAAATATATTGAATCTGATTCATATGTTATACGTTTCAGAACATTAACAGTCCCACCTAGCGTCATATACATGGGTAAAAGGCTTTACTTGACACCTTTCGTTGATAAGGTTAGAAGGTGCCAGAAGTGTCAACGATTTGGGCATGTTGCAAAGATTTGCCGAACTGCGGACAAGAACGCAGTTTGCCAACGCTGTGGTAAGCTTGTATCATCTCATGATTGTAACAGTAATGTTAACGAGCCGTGTTTGGCTGAAAAACCGTCATGCATTAACTGCAAAAGACATAAATTGCCTGATAACGTCGCTGAACATGAGGCATCCTCCAACTCCTGCCTTATCTTCCAAAAGCAAAGGAAAATCAAGAAACTTATGGCATTTCATAGCATCTCTCAGTCTGAAGCTATCACAATGCTCCAGAGCGCAGACCCTCGATCGACAACCGGCGGGAGAGAATTGTTCTCTCTCGCATCCTCTTCCCACTCTTGGGGAATTTCTTCCCTATGCCCTTCCAAAGTCCTACGCGGAAGCGGTGTCCAGAAATAACCACTCTAGCCATTTTAATTTCTCTCCTCCCTCTTCTGATGTTAATAAGAAACGCTTTCCTAATATTGTCAAGCCCCAGTATACTACAAATAACTTCTCTGCTATAACATCTGCTAACCATAAAAGGCATGATGTTGGATCGCAACACAAAGTACCTGACTCCTCATTAACAAACCCCTCTACCACATCCCCCTCTCCCATTTCTCTCAACCCCACTCCGGACACAAACATTAATATTTGCCCAAGCAATAAAACAGTTATCTATAAACGTTCCTCCATTCTAACCTCTATCTCACCGGTCAGTGAACGCAACATACTCACTCCCAATTCTGATATATTAGAAAATTGGATTCTCGATTGCCAAAATAAATTTTCTGCGGTTAAGACTATACAAACAGACACTCTGTCACAAATGGGAGTTCTTCTTCCTAACAACTCCCTTTGCTCCTGATATATTGTCATAATATTACTTTTTTCATAGTTCAATCTATACTATGAGCATTAATATTCTCCAATGGAATTGCCGCTCTATGCAAAGGAGAATCCCAGAACTTGCTTTTCTATTAGATCAACATAATATCAATATTGCCACACTTTGTGAAACCAGATTGGATGAACACTTCGTCCCAGTGTCAATAACTATGACATTTACTCACGTGATCGAAATTGTCATGGTGGTGGAGTAGCTATACTCATTGATAAGAAGCTTAGATTTTCACAAATTACTGACGATAATATAAACCTCATCTGTAACCGTAATAATATTGAATATATTTTGGGTAAAGTATAGCTCAGTCTAGATAAATTCATATATGTTTGCTCGCTTTATAACCCCCCACGCGGTAGTAACTGCTTACATACCGAATCTTGCGCTTGGCAATCTATACTTCATTATTGTTCCAACTTTAACCCCATCGTATGTGGTGACGTGAACGGGAAGAGTGCCCTATGATCCCCAGGGCTGTTGGAGTTCCGGATGCGGAAGGACGCAAACTTGAAAATGCTGTCTCATTACTCGACCTTTTATGTCTCAATGATGGAAGCTGCACGTGGGCTTCCGCGGATCTCTCATCCACCTCTGCTCTCGATATAACTTTAGCCTCTCTATCTATCGCCCCAAAATGCTTTTGGAACGCTCTCGAGAACAATTACGGCAGCGACCACTTCCCCATCATAATTTCAATCATCAATAATCACACAAAGCCCTCTTATGCTCGTATCAGACTACGCATTAAAAATTGAGATTCAAGATTCAAGATTGAAATTTGACCAATCAGAATAAAGAAATTTTAGTCCTTTTTGTTCTGATTAGTCAAATTCCAACCTTTAATCTTTAATCTTCAATTTTCAATGCGTAGTCTGGTATGGGTTTTATGGACGTCCTTCCTTCACCATTTCTAAAGTCGACTGGTCTATTTTTCAACTAAAATGCTCTAAATTCGCAAATCAAGGACATAACTTTGGCAGCAACTTAGACAATGCCTATGATAACCTAATTAACGTTATTCACCAGGCATTTTTAATATCTGGTGCAAAAAAGCTACCTTCCAATAACATCAGGAAAAAGCCTCCCACCACATCGTGGGACGATGAGTGCAAGGAGATAATTTTTAAAAAAAATCAAATCTTTAGAAGATTTAAACTATCACCCACATTGAATAACTTAACAGAACTTCTTGAATTTAGAAAATACTCATCAAGATTCTTCAATAAGAAAAAGAAACTCGCTTTTCGTGAGTTCTGTTCTTTTTTGAACATGAACACGCCAATTACTACTGTATGGAAATATATCAAAGCCTTTTTGAATAGAAATACCAACAATTCTCCTCACTCTCACATCTCTGAGAGCGTTTTTCTTGACGCTTTTAATAAGTTGTCCCCTTCTGTTCTTAGCTCCACTCCTAACATTCAGAGTTTCATATCTGATCTGTCTAACTTTGATACCAATGGCAACAAAGAGTTCCTTTTCACACCATTCTCGAAACAAGAATATTACGAAGCCATCTCCACGCTGAAAACTAAAACCTCATCTGGCCCTGATCTTATATCTAATAAAATAATTAAAAAATTCCCAGATGCACTTCATCTTCTTATATTAACAATTTTTAACTTAATTTTCAATAAAGGCGAGTACCCACATCAATGGACTGAGTACTTCATTGTCTTTATACCTAAACCTGGCCGTAAGAACTCGCTAAGGCCTATAGGGCGTATCCCGTTTGGACACGGAACGATTGGACACCGCTCGATTGGAGCCTATATTACTGGCCAATAATTTGCTAAAAATATTCGAAAAGCTGATACATAAAGGAATCGAATGGTGGGCAGAGAAGGGCTCTCTCTCTCTTCTGCAAATCCCAGTTTGGCTTTAGGAGAGGACTATTCTGTACTGATAGTATCACCACATTGACTACGTGTGTCCATATGTATAATAAAGCCCGTAAGTTTACTGTTGCTGCATTTCTCGATATTGAGGGAGCTTTTAACAGGGTTCGTCCGGAGATTTTGTTAATCCTTCTTTCTCAATTCGGGCTTCCTCCCAAAATTTTGAAATTCATCAAGGCTTTGACTTCCCGCAGGCACCTTATAGATTTCGCTGCGGGCATCAATTTGCAAAACCGTGACACCACCATCGGCCTTCCTCAGGGCTCCATTCTCAGCCCCATATTATTTAATTTGTATATTGCCTTTCACATACTATTCTACCTGACTCTGTAAAAATATTGTACTATGCTGACGATATCGCAATTTACTGTTTGGACGGCCAACTTGAGCCTATCAAAAATTAGATAAACAATGCATTAGATAGCTTATATCAATTTTTTACCAACCTGGGTCTCGACATTTCCCCTTCTAAGTCTAACTTTATGATTTTCTCAACGCTCAAGCCACGAAATCTTCGCATACTTATGAACAAACAGAATTTCCTTTTAAAGGTAGGCAATGGGAATATAGTTTTCTCCAGCGTCGCGCTTCTTGGGTGTCGTCTTAGATTCCGAGCTCAATTAGAGAGCACATATTAACCATTTGAAGAATCGCATAATGCCAAGAATAAATATTCTCAAAGCTATAACTGGCATTAGGTGGGGTGCTCATCCTACAAAGTTGCTCAACATTTATAAAGGCTTTATCAGACCATTATTGGACTGGGGATGCCAATCTTTCAATCCACTAAATGAGCATCTCTATTTAAAAGTTAGTCGCCTACAATACGCGTCTCTAAGAATTGTTTCGGGTCTGATGATCACCACTCTTATCAACGTCCTGTTAGATATTTATAGCGAGTTTCCGCTGGATTCACGTTGGCATTGCCTTACCCTGAGATTTTTGGCTAAAACCATGGCGCGGTACTCACATCCGCTAAGACAGTTAATAACTGACTTTTATAACCAACCGGTCATCGAGAGAAGTAACATTTGTTACCTGATGGACGTTTATCTCGCTCATACTGATCTTTTCGAGCAAATTGATTCCTTTCACTTGCCGGGTTATCTCGACTTCCCGTACGAGTGTAGACATTACGATCCTATAATTAATACGGATTTAGGATTCCAGGTTGCGGCTGACTCTGATCCCGCTGCCTCCTTCGAACGCCTCGCATCCTCCTTTAAATTTGATGCCTCATTCTACACTGATGAATCTTGAACCGAATCGGATACCAGAGCTGATTACGCTGTGTTCTCTCCGGAGCTCGACTTGGAGTACAAAGAAAGAATAAATAATAACTGCACCATTTTGTAGGCTGAAGCATTGGCCATGCAATATGCGATTGATATTGTTCTGAACAAGAAAACAAGAAAATCGGTAATTTTTTCTGACCCCTTAAGTGTATTGTCTAATCTCGAGAGAATCCGGTGTCGACGGGCATATTGCATCACGGAATCCTGAAAATTAAGAATTCTCTCTTTGAATGCGCCAAACAAGCGTTGGAAATACATATCATCTGGATACCCAGCCACAGGGGCATTCCGAGTATTGAGAGGGCAGATGTTCTGGCCAAGGAATCCTTGCGTCTCCCTGACACTTTCCTTCTTAGTAAATGCCATTACACTAACCTCTATTCCAAATTCAAAGCCTTATCTAAGAGTAGAGCATCACAAACCATTCTTGCTGAAAGTCGTCATAAAGGAATGAGATACTTCAACCACGTGCGCGACGTTCTCGCACCCCTGTGATACTCTGATACTAATATTAAGGAGGATCTTCCGAGACCAATTATCACCTTTATCTCAAGACTGAGATCTTATCACACGTCAACAAAGGGCCATCTTTTTAGTAAGAACATCTCTACCTCCTCGGAGTGCTCTTGTGGACATCCTTTCCAGGACATGAACCACGTCTTCTTTCATTGCCCAAATTTGCACGACGATTCGAATCTGCTCATCACTCAATTGCATAGGATCACTCCTGACATAACATTGGACATACCAACACTGGCTTTTACAAACAATATTAGGATTTTCCGTCTCTTATACAACTTCGCCAAGAATAACTGGCTCACCTAATTACCGATACTTTCAGTAAATCCAGCTGATGGTGTATAGACGATTCCTATGGAAGTCTGACAGCCAAACGAAGAAGAAGAAGAAGAAGATTAGTACAAAGTTTCTGGTATGTTGGAATTCCTTGTTCCTATTCCCTATGTTTATTTCCTGTTCCTATTGCCTGTTGCCTGGCATTATGCAAGGGCCTTTACATTAGAGTCCTATATAATCAGAGAAGCGACATCGTTACCCCCTCCATGTTTCCCATGATCACCATGTTGGGCCCGCAGCTGTCCATGTGTAATCTAAAATGTCTTAAAAATGTCTCAGAGATATTTAAAATGTTTTTTTTTAGAAAATAACATTACAAATATACTTTTTTCTCACTTACGGTACGCCGGTTGCGATTAGTTTGCACGTAGGATTCACTACGTGCAAACTAACCACCAACATAGGGTGCGTTCCACTTAACGACCGCAACGCTCGCGAGCATTATCTGTCTTTGTTTAACTTTCGGTGAACAACAAAGATGAAATGATACCGTGAGTGTTGCGGTCGTTAAGTGGAACGGGCCCGTGGCGGTCAGCCAATCAGCAAGCGGGACGCCATTGTCGCTTCTCTGATTATATAGGACTCTATATTACATATATGGGTCATACTATGCATTGCCGTGGATCGAATTCGAATTAAGATGCATTTTCACGAGTCACTGAAATCGATCGTTTGAGCGACAAAAAGGATCACGTGACGACTTTTGTTACTAAACTACTGCAGCGGTAACTTTTGTACATGAAAAAGGATAGAAGCGACAAAGTTAAAAGTTCAGAGACAGATTTCGCGTTTTTTGTGTTTTATTAGCACTTTCAATTTTAACGTGTTGTAAACAGTTGTGGTATGACTTCCAGAAAAAATAAATATTATAATTGGATATTAAATTATAATCAAATGATTCGAAAACATGAAATCGAATTTCAAAATGATAGTATTTTTGCTGTTATTGTAAGGGTGCGAACCATGGTGGAAAGAAATAAGGTGAGGCAATCCTCGTGACGAGTTTCTGTTCTGCGCAGCCCAGGCATGGTGGGGAATCCGCACAGTTTCCGCCATCTTTTTTCGCTAACACGTGGTCACGCAGTGTAGTATATGGTGAAGCACGCATTGGTAAAAGTTGTTTACATCAAGTGTTATTTGAAAAAAGTGTTACTGTTATTGTGATTGAATAATAAATGTGGATATATTGAAGGGTAATTCAATATTCAATTTTTCTTGTTTTTTAAGAGGATGCCGGATACCGACAGAATGCGAATATTAGTAGGATTGCAAAATATTTTTGTTGATTATAGATATCAACAAAAATTTTATACTCTTGTTTCGGAGGGATTATATGTCCGAGTGTGCTGTTAGTTTAACGACAAACATTAGCATTTCATTTCTGATATTTCATGATTGCAGAAAAAGATGCCACGCTGTCCAATTATAGGGTATCGGAGCGGTACTGAAGGACGGAACAAAGCGACAGATGAAAAGAATAGTTTTTTTAGCTTTCCAAAGACGGATATTTGCAAAGAATAGCTGAAATACTGTAAAAATCCAAATATCAATACAAAAACAGGTCAGTTGGATCACAGTCCGAGAAAAATTATATTCAGAAGTTATCGTTTGCTTTTTGAAGTGAAACTTCTTATGCGAGTTCGGAACGCATAGCGTTGAAAGTTTTCTGTCGTTAAATATTTAACGCTCAGCCACAGTATAATACAGTAGCGCAACTCTGTGTCGGCACCTTCGATGTTGGTGAAGCAAAGTTGTCCACGGTCATGCGTGAGTTTGGGCAAGTGACGATAGCGCCCTCTGCACCAGAACTGTATCAATATCAGCCTCGAATGGGAAAGACAGTCAACGTCGCTTGTAGTGACCATCGGTGTATAGTATAAGCAGCACCCTGGTGAAAATATTTCTGAGATTTTCTCCAAATATCTCATAAATTCTCCAAAATTTTTTCAGGATTTCTCCGTATCTATTCGCGTTTTCGGACACTGAATTTCTCAAATTTTTTCAGAAATTATCCGAAATTTTCTCAGAATTTCTCCGAAATTTTATTATTGATTTTTTTTTCCTTGAAAGGACATAGCAGAACAAGCATGTGTGTGGTGCCCCCGCACGAATCTGGTTGAAATTTTTACTATACGTTGGTATTGATGTACAAATAAATTTTGCAAAAGATTATATCTGAAATTATTTCCGAGTGTCCCGACACACTCCCGTTTTTTTGTTAACATAAATTTAAAATAAAAAAATATATTATTTTACAGGAAGAGTATGTTCCCTTCATTTTCTGCCAAGTGCCTACAAGGAACAATCTTGGGTACAACAGCAATTTCCTGATTCTTTTCGCCGTCTACCGCGTTTGAAAGAAGATGCTGTTCCAACTGAACATTTGGCACTGGAAATTTTTGACGAAAATCGAAGAGTTCAGGATGAAAGGGACACCAATATTGAAGTAACTCATTCAGAAACTCAAGATTCTAGGTCTTCAGAAGAGTCTCAACAAGAAAACCTTAACGAGCAGAGGCAAAATTTGATACTTTTGTTGCAGCAAGTAGAAAAATTAAGGAAAACAAATGAACAATTGAGGGAGGCTAATGAAGGATTGATGCAAAAGGTAATTACGACAGATAAAAAGCTCGAGGAAAAAGACAAAATAATTGAGAAAAAAGATTAATTGCTTGGAAAGAAAGACAAGAAACTTGGCAAGAAAGAAAAATATCCAAAGCTGAAAGTAAAGAGATGAAATACCAGAGAATATTGCAAAGCGTTTTCACACCAGGACAATTAAAAATACTCTGCAACAAAAATAAAAAAAAACATGGTGTTCTGAAGATATTGCATCGGCCATATCTTTACGAAGCATTAGCCCCAAAGCTTATAGGTTCGTTAGGAACAGTATGAAAATCCCTCTACCAGCTATGTCAACCTTGAGAAATTGGGCCCGAAAGTTCGATGTTATGCCAGGTATTTTAAATGACGTCCTAGCCATTATGAAAAACAAAGATGGAAGCTTAACAGAATTAGAGAGATTGACAGTATTAACTTTTGATAAGATTTACATCTCCAATGACGTGGCAATTAACAGGAAGGATGAAGAAGTTATTGGGCCTCATAAAACATGTCAATTTATCATGGCTAAAGGACTTTTCGGTCGATGGAAACAGCCAGTGTTTTATGATTATGATAAAACAATGGACAAAGAAACTCTGAAGCAAGTGATCAAACAGCTTTTTGAATGTGGATTTACGGTAGTGGCTGCAGCATCAGATCTGGGAACAACGAACGCAAAGCTATGGAACAAATTGAATATTGGAACAGGCAAAGATGAACATTGTTATTTTGAACACCCAAGTAACGATCAATACCATATTTACGTTTTTTCTGACGCCCCCCATATGATAAAACTGGCACGAAATCACTTTGTGGATCATGGATTTGTTTATAATGGGATCCACATAACCAAGGATCTCTTGCATCTACTTTTGAGAACGACAGCTAGTACAGATTTGAAAATAGCCCATCAGTTGACACAACATCATTTAGATGTAAAAGGCCCTCAACGTCAAAATGTGAAACTGGCCGCATAAGTATTTTCCAACAGCACAGCAAAAGCTATTCAATCTTGTGCTGAAAAAGGTCTTGCTGGTTTTAAAAATTGCGGTGCAATGGTTCGTGTACTGGAAATATTCAATAAGTGGTTCGACATTTTCAACAGTAGAACGATGTATGTAAAAATCCAGAACTTCACGGATTCGGCATTCAACTTGAATCTCAATGCCAAGTATTGCAAGAAATGGAAGAGTTCATCACAAACATGACTGTTTTCGGGAAGAAATCTATGCTTCCTTTTCAGAAGGGCATCGCGCTGTGCTGTCGCTCGTTGCCAAGTTTATTTGCATATTTGAAAACGACCTATTGCCAAGAAAAAATCCAATTTCTTATGACTTGCCGACTAAATCAAGATGGGCTGGAGAATATGTTCTCTTACCTCCGTGGTATGGGGGGATATAATGATCACCCCAATGCTATAGATCTACAAAATAGATTTCGGTGGTATGTTCTTGGGAAACGCTCCACAGCTCTCTTTTCAGTTCGAGCAAACACCGTTCCAGACCCAGTCGACTCAAGTTTGACGGAGGCACAGAAATTTCCGTCGAAGGAAAATCCTTCATACTCTGTCTCACAACAAAATGAAGATGAACTTCTGATAAACATGGGCTCGTTATAATTTCCGAAAGATGGTAGAGAAAAAAAGGACTGTGAAATAATGGAAAATGAGATGAGTGAGATGATAGAGTATGTGGATGATAGCAATCCGATGGAAACTGACGATTGTGAATTACTGAAGCTTCCTGAAGGTTTCAAAGAATTCATTGAACAAGGCGATGATTTTGAAGGTGGATAGAGGAAAAAAACGAAAAACACATGTCATCATGATCATCACACTCTTTTTAATTACGTACAATTAATTTCAAATTTATTGCATGAAGTACATAATCAAATGAGATGGAATCATATTGACACGAATTTTTTTTCCATCAATAGTTTCACATTTCTACGACTATGAGCCAACAGAAGAAGAAATGAATCTCGTCGAACAGGTCGAAAATGTCGACAAAATTGATGACCGGAAATGGATCTGCAATCAAGGCTTAAAATACATCGCGGGATATGTTGCCTATCGGTTCAGGGACAAGTATTCCTTTTTGGGGAATCCAACAAGAGATTTAGGATCGCTGGATAACTCGGAATATATAATGATGTTATCGAGAGGGGGTTTGATGTACCCCTCTGAAGAATTCATCAAGGTGGCAAACATCATAGATGATGTATTTGAAGAATTTCACGGGTCGAATCAACTGAAACGAAAAACAAGACATATTTTTCAAAAAGTGGCAGATCTTGTAATGGAGAAAAATGACTCCGTTCCTCGTGATGCCCTTTTGTGTTTGGTGCGCACGAGAACGTACATCAGGCTCAGGAAATGGAATATGGAAATTCGAGAAGAAAATACGTTTAAGAAAACAGTAAAAAAAGTAGAAAAGAGAAAAAAAATTAAGAAAATGTGTGATAAAACTGTTAACTAGCAATGAATGTTTTAGTAATTATTTACAAAAACGTCCTCACCTCCGATTTGTTTGTTATTTATTTTTGTTTTATATTTTTTTTTATTTACATGTTTTGTTATTTACATGAAATTACTTTCGTTATGAATTCGTTATGAAAAATTAATAATTTTTCAGTAATTGTGACTTTGAGAGATTTTCCTATCCATTCCTATTTGTTTGAATTCCCTAGTTAAGTATAATACTGTTCAAATAGACCGCTAGTAATGGCCGACAACTGCGCGGCGTTCCCTATTGGCTGATCCCAAACTAAAACTCATGATGCGCATTGCCTCACCATATTTCTTTCCACCATGGTGCGAACTCATGCAGCGGAAAAGCATAACGCGGAACGAGAGCGGAACCAATCGCGAGCGTTCTGCAGTTTTTGCAACGTGGATTCCAAGTCCCTACATCCCCATGGAACGTAACGAGCGCACCGCGGACCAATGCGCAACCAATCACGAGTCATTATTTCAAAAGGATTAAAACCGCGTTGAAACTTGTTTAACTTATTTAACATTTTTAATCAATATTTCCAATAAGAACGCGTTCATTTCAATATTTATGTACTTGATAATAAAAAACGACCCATAAAAACAATATTTAAAAATCATTTTAGAGTCGTTCTGCTCGTTCTGCTTGCGATCATTCTGCTTTATGGGGATGTAGGGACTTGAAATCCACGTAACGGAAATGACGGAACTGTATGTATGTACACATATACTTTGTTAAATTGGCAGCGTAGAGCAATGTGGTCAGAACAGAAACAGAGATAAATTATTAATTATTACAAGTCATTTTTGAGAGATAAAGAAAAATTTTGAAGATAGCTTTTACTACGATGTGTATATGTATAGATGTGTATGTATATTACGCGATCTGTGAAACCTATTCCGCTAGAAACTACTGAAAACGGAATGAAACTGTGGAACGCTCGTGATTGCTTCTGTTCTCGTTCCGCGTTATGCTATTCCGCTGCATGGATTCGCACCCTTAGGGTGCGAATGTAGTGGAATAGCGTTATGGTCCTCGCACACTGGACGCGATGAGCTATGAACGATGGGCGATATCCAATGAGAGCTTTAGTTTTTCGAAAAAGCAGAGCTCTCATTGGATATCGCCCATCGCTCATTGCTCATCGCGTCCAGTGCGAGGGCCATAACGCGGAACGAGAACGGAACCAATCGCGAACATAATGAAAACTGCAGAACGCTCGCGATTCGTTCCGCTCTCGTTCCGTGTTACGCTATTCCGTTGCATGGATTCGCATCCTTATGGCCCTCGCACACTGGACGCGATGAGCAATGAGCGATGGGCGATATCCAATGAGAGCTCTGGTTTTCCGAAAAAATAAAGCTCTCATTGGATATCGCCCATCGTTCATCGCTCATCGCGTCCAGTGTGCGAGGGCCATTAGGGTGCAAACCTATGCAGCGGAATAGCGTAGGGGTCGGAACATAGACTTTTGCATAAGCGCATTGGTCCATTTCCTTATGTATATGCTTATGGACCAATCAATTTCCTTATGCTTATGGTTATGCGCTTATGCAAAAGTCTGTGCTCCGGCCCTAACGCGAAACGAGCGCACAACCAATCGCGAGAGTTCCGCAGTTTTCGCTACGTGATTCCAAGCACAGACTTCTACATATTACTAGATCGCTAACTCCCTTATATACTATACCAAAAAATTGACCCCAAAAAGTATGTATTACGTATGAGAAATAAACATCTGCGCATGTGTGACTTAAGTAGGAATCAGTAGGAAGGAAGAGGATAGAAGCTGGATATGTAATATGGCCGATGTATACAGACAAAAAGTGTTTTTGTGTGTGTATGCTGTGTGCGCTTGTGTTGTGTACTTTTCAGGGCCATCTATTTCGTAGGAGTTAGCGGTCTAGTAATATATAGAAGTGTGTGATTCCAAGTCCCTATATCCCCATGGAGCGTAACCGCGGACCAATCACGAGTCATTATTTCAGAAGGATTAAAACCGCGTTCAAACTTATTTAACTTATTTAACATTTTTAATCAATATTTCCAATAAGAACGCATTCAATATTTATGTACATGATAATAAAAACGATAAAAACAATAATTAAAAGTCATTTTAGAGACGTTCTGCTTGCGTTTATTTTGCTCTATGAGGACGTAAGGACTTGAAACCCACGTAACAAAAATAACAGAACTCTATGTATGTACATACATACTTTGTTAAATTGGCAGCGGAAGGTAGAGAAACGTGGTCAGTACAAAAACAGAGATAAATTATTAATTATTACAAGTTATTACTCATTGTTGAGAGATAAAGGAAAATTTTGAAGTTAGCTTTTATACCATGTGTATATGTATAAATGTGTATGTAGACACTGTATAATACTCTCCTCACATTTCATTACAATTCATATTCACCGCGCATTGTCTCGTTTTTTATTTGCGGGAACGGTCGGATGACACCGCTGCCGGTCGGGTTCGCTCGCGGGCCCAAGCGCGCGCTGCGCAGATAGAACGGAAGGGACTCTACGAACGACACGTCGTCGTGATACCGCGGCCAGTTTTTCTTTACCTGACACAAGTATGGGCGCGCTCATTATCGCGTACCACAAACTTAACGAGCTGTGATCTTGTTGACTGTTTAAAAATAAAGAAAGCAGAAAAAAAATAAGAGAATTCAGCGGAATAGCGTAGGGGTCGGAACATAGACTTTTGCATAAGCGCATTGGTCCATTTCCTTATGTATATGCTTATGGACCAATCAATTTCCTTATGCTTATGGTTATGCGCTTATGCAAAAGTCTGTGCTCCGGCCCTAACGCGAAACGAGCGCACAACCAATCGCGAGAGTTCCGCAGTTTTCGCTACGTGATTCCAAGCACAGACTTCTACATATTACTAGATCGCTAACTCCCTTATATACTATACCAAAAAATTGACCCCAAAAAGTATGTATTACGTATGAGAAATAAACATCTGCGCATGTGTGACTTAAGTAGGAATCAGTAGGAAGGAAGAGGATAGAAGCTGGATATGTAATATGGCCGATGTATACAGACAAAAAGTGTTTTTGTGTGTGTATGCTGTGTGCGCTTGTGTTGTGTACTTTTCAGGGCCATCTATTTCGTAGGAGTTAGCGGTCTAATAATATATAGAAGTGTGTGATTCCAAGTCCCTATATCCCCATGGAGCGTAACCGCGGACCAATCACGAGTCATTATTTCAGAAGGATTAAAACCGCGTTCAAACTTATTTAACTTATTTAACATTTTTAATCAATATTTCCAATAAGAACGCATTCAATATTTATGTACATGATAATAAAAACGATAAAAACAATAATTAAAAGTCATTTTAGAGACGTTCTGCTTGCGTTTATTTTGCTCTATGAGGACGTAAGGACTTGAAACCCACGTAACAAAAATAACAGAACTCTATGTATGTACATACATACTTTGTTAAATTGGCAGCGGAAGGTAGAGAAACGTGGTCAGTACAAAAACAGAGATAAATTATTAATTATTACAAGTTATTACTCATTGTTGAGAGATAAAGGAAAATTTTGAAGTTAGCTTTTATACCATGTGTATATGTATAAATGTGTATGTAGACACTGTATAATACTCTCCTCACATTTCATTACAATTCATATTCACCGCGCATTGTCTCGTTTTTTATTTGCGGGAGCGGTCGGATGACACCGCTGCCGGTCGGGTTCGCTCGCGGGCCCGAGCGCGCGCTGCGTAGATAGAACGGAAGGGACTCTACGAACGACACGTCGTCGTGATACCGCGGCCAGTTTTTCTTTACCTGACACAAGTATGGGCGCGCTCATTATCGCGTACCACAAACTTAACGAGCTGTGATCTTGTTGACTGTTTAAAAATAAAGAAAGCAGAAAAAAAATAAGAGAATTTTTGTTTCTCGACCACGCCTGATCCCGAGAAAGAGAGAGAGAGAGAAAAAGCGCCGTTGATCATTGCGTGGAAATCACACGATTACGAAACATTGGTCCTTCGAGCCGGATCCAGCTCAGACGCCCGAGGTCAGTGAGAATAGAGGACGAGGGCCCGGTCGTGCGTATTTAAGCAGACCGGCTTTTCTACTACGGCGATCCTAACCACAAAACGAGCGTCGCCCGCCATCCTGCCCAGTCGTGCCAGGAGGACACGAAACGAACGTCGCCCGCAATCCTGCCCAGTCGTGCCAGGAGGACACGAAACGAGCGCCGCCCCACCAAGGATACAAGTCGAGCGTTTTTCGAGGTCAGAGTATCGCGATTGTTTCGCACTGAGGTAGGGGTGACAATTACGCGACTTGGGCGGCCCGAGGCATTTCGCGTGTCGTGAATTTAAACTAACTTCCTTGAATCTAATGTGCCGAAAATGCTTTCCGATCACGATCCGATAATTTTGAGGAAACGGCGCGCAACGATCAAGGCAGCTTGTACGCGCATTAGCACGTACGTCAGCAGTGTCGTTTCCGCCTCGCCGTCGGTAACGGCCCAGCTTGAAGAGCGCAGATCCAAACTAGAGCAATATTGGTCGGAATATGATGTAACGCAATCGCAACTAGAAATTATTGACGAAGGCGAGGCTAACGACCGCGCTGCATTTGAGGAGAGTTTTTTCATTTTGTCGGCCAAAATACGGGAACTCTTAAACCCGCCTCGTATAGCATCGCAGCATCCTGCGACATCGTCTCCGTCGACCTCGGACGCTTCCGGGATTCGAGAATCCGTAGCGCACGTGCGGTTGCCCAAACTGAATCTTCCGACATTTTCCGGGAAATACGATGATTGGTTCCCTGTTTTTGATGCGTTCGATTCAATTATACACTCTAACGCGTCATTGAATAACGTTCAGAGGTTGCAATATTTGCGGGCCCCACTCACCGGCGAAGCGAGCGACATTATTCCTTAGAGATTTCGGATCTCAATCACGAAATTGCTTGGACAACATTAAAGGAGCGTTATGATAACAAGCGAATTATCGTGCACACTCATGTTAAAGCGATCATGGAGCTACCCTCCATGCACAAGAAAAACTTTAGAGAATTGAGACAAATTGTGGATGGCGCGTCCAAACATGTAAACGCCTTTAAGGCATTAAATCGCCCGACTACGCACTGGGATGATTTACTTGTATTCGTTTTAAGTTCTAAGCTCGATACGCTCACATTGCGAGAATGGCAAACTTCCTTGACGGGAACCGAGATTCCGACTTTCAAGCAGCTCGTCGAGTTCATCGCGCATAGGTGCCAAGTTCTAGAGGCCACCGGTAAAGCTAGTGTTGCTCTAACGAAGAGCCCCAACGCACGTGCTCATGCAAATGGAAAACCACAAGCCGCGTGCGTAGCGACACTAAAATTTAAATGCAGTTATTGTAAAGGTGAGCATTTGATATACCATTGCAAGGACTTTTTGGGTCTGGACATTTCACGTAGGAACGCAGAAATTCGGAAGTTAAAGATATGTCTCAATTGTTTACGCTCCACGTCACATACCGCGAACAAGTGCACATCGGGCAACTGTAGAGTATGCAAAGCCAAACATGATACCCTGCTGCATGCTGTGGTTCCTGCCGACACGCCTAACTCCGGCCAGGAGAAACCCGAAGATTCAAGTTCCACGGCGTCGCCAATCACGCTGGCTACCCACGTATCGCGTCCTCCTGACAACAAGTATGCCATGCTTTTAACAGCCGTCGTATATGTGTATGATAGCAAGAATTTACCAATGCCATGCCGCGTGTTACTAGATTGCGGTTCACAGGCGAATTTCATTTCGAAGAGTTTTCTGTCTAACCTCGGTCTGAAACCGCGTTCCCTAAATATATCCATTTCGGGTATAAACGGCGCGACTACTAAGTCTACGCAGACCGTCCGATTGAGAATGCGATCACGCACGAATTGGTACACATTCGATATAGAATGCATCGTGACAGATCAAGTCACGGACAAGCTCCCATCGTTCAACCTCAAACGAACCGATTTCAATCTTCCTCGCAACTTACAGCTCGCTGATCCCCGATTTCATCAGTCTGCTGACGTCGACGCCCTTATCGGCGCAGATCTGTTCTGGGATTTAATCTGTGTGGGTCAGGTTAAAGCATCACAGACGCATCCGACACTGCAAAAGATTCGTTTAGGATGGATTCTGGCAGGTCGACCGAGCAATCCCCCCACATCCGTACAAAAAATTCGATCTTTCCATACTACGATAACAAACACACAATTGCACGAACAATTGGACAGATTCTGGCGGCAGGAAGACATCGACCAGTCAGCTATACCATTGAGGAAGCTCAATGTGAGAAGCATTTCCTAAATAATGTGGCCCAGGCTCCGTGCGGTAGGTACGTAGTAAAGCTCCCAGTCAAGGAACAAGTGATTGGCAGGCTCGGAGATTCCGAAGACATCGCGTTGAAACGGTTACACGCACTCGAGAAACGTTTTAAGCGCGAACCGACATTGAAAATTCACTACGAGCGTTTCCTTGATGAATATGCATCACTCGGCCACATGAAGTTGATATGTTCGCAGCATGACCCTAACCAAGGGCTAGCATGCTATTTACCACATCATGACATATGGAAGGTCTTGGAACAATCATACAAACTACGTGTAGTCTTCGATGCCTCCTGCAAAAGTACCGGATTGTCCCTAAATGACGCGCTCATGATGGGACCAGTCGGTCAGCAGGATTTAATGTCTATTCTGATGCGTTTCCACACCTTCCGTTATGTCTTCACGGCTGACATAATTAAAATGTACCGGCAGATTTTGGTGGACGCATTACAAACCCCTCTTCAAAGAATTCTATGGCGGAGTGACGCAAATTCCGATGTCAAGATATACGAATTGCGCACGGTTACCTATGGCACCGCTTCCGCCTCATACTTGGCAACGAGGTGCCTCAAACATTTAGCAGAGCAGCGCGAAGCGGAGTAGCCGCTAGGATCGAAGCACATTAAACGGGATTTTTATGTGGACGATCTGCTAACCGGGGCAGATACAATCCACGAAGCGAGATTAGTTTGAAACGAAATAATTCAATTATTACTCTTAGGATCGTTCGAACTCAGCAAGTGGTCTTCAAATTGCCCAGAGTTGATTGAAGACGTCGACAATCAAGGCCATAAGCCAGTCACAATCAACGATGACGCAACCTCCCGTATTCTAGGAATGAAATGGGATCAAGTCAAGGACAACTTTCATATATCACACGACCGTCGCGAGGATCAAGACATTGTGTCTAAACGCACGATATTGTCCGGAGTCGCCAGATTGTTTGACCCTCTCGGACTCCTCGGTCCTGTTATCGTCACGGCAAAACTAATATTACAAGAACTGTGGCAGTTGGGAAGTCACTGGGATGAATCCGTTCCACAGGACATCCACACCCGGTGGACCAACTTTGAGTGGCAATTGGCGGATTTAAAATAATTGCAAGTCCCGCGATGCGTGAAGTTTGCCACGAATCCGCAATTGATACAAATGCACGGATTTTGCGATGCCAGCCAGCGTGCCTACGGAACCTGCTTATACATTCGAACAAAACTCGGCGAGAATCAATACCGCACCGAATTGTTATGTTCAAGATCTCGCGTCGCGCCTCTCAAGGCAGTTTCGTTACCGAGATTAGAATTGTCCGCGACATTATTATTAGCTCGATTATTAAAAAAGATTCGCGCGTCACTCGATTTATCTCAAATGAAAATTTTTCTCTGTTCGGATTTTACCATTACGCTAAGTTGGATAACCTCGACTTCTAGAAAGTGGGAAATATTTGTACCGAACTAGATTGCAGAAATACAACGGTTAACAACTATAAAGGATTGGCGACATACCGCATCAGCAGACAATCCGGCTGACGTGCTATCGCGCGGACTCCACCCACGGCAGCTGTTGGATGCAAATTCGTGGTGGCACGGCCCCCCATTTTTACAATTTGACAAGCATCACTGGTCGAGTAGTGACATCACGCGCCTGGGGGGTGAGATCCCTGAAGCACAAGAAATATCAGCAGCTGTCGTCGTATCAAATCATTCTATCGTTGACGACCTACTGAAGAAACATTCCAGTTTAAACAAAGTATGCCGCATCATGGCGCACTGCCTCCGAATCCGAAGGTTGCATCAACTGACCACACCAACAAAATTCGTTACCCACAGCGAGATATCTCGCGCACTAGAAGTTGCATGCAGGGTGGTACAAAAGAGCACATTTCCCAACGAATATAGCTCATTAAATAAAAATAGTCCTATCAACAATTCTAGCAAACTACTTCCCCTATCCCCTTTCATGGACAAGGATGGACTAATACAGGTGGGGGGTAGGTTAAAAAATTCCGACTTACAACCTGAAGCGCGACATCCCATATTGCTCCCGCGCGATCATGAATTAACGAAACGCATAATAAGGCAGGAGCACGTGCGTAGCTTGCATGCAGGAACGCATGCCACCATGGCAACTGTCAGACAGCGTTTTTGGCCTCTGTCTCTTCGATCGGCCACACGAAAAATCGTTCGAAATTGTATGATATGCTTCAAGGCTAAGCCGATTCAGTCGGAAGCCTTAATGGGATCATTACCTACTAGTCGCGTTACCATTTCCAGACCATTCTCACACTGTGGCGTAGACTACGCCGGTCCAGTAATTTTAAGAGAGGGCAAGCGACGCAACGCCCGCAACCATAAAGCGTACATTTCCATATTTGTGTGTTTTGCCACTAAAGGAGTTTACATCGAATTAGTAAGCGATTTAACTTCAGAAGGTTTTATTGGTGCGTTGCGACGATTTATTTCTCGAAGAGGTAAGCCCTCCTGCATATACTCCGATAATGGTACCGCATTTGTCAGGGCGCAGAAACAGCTCAAAGAGCTTTACGATTTTATAAACGACAGCCAAACACAAGGACACATACAACAATTCCTTCGCGAGCATGAGACGAGCTGGTGTTTCATCCCGCCTAACGCACCTTATTTTGGCGGTTTGTGGGAGGCCGCTGTAAAGTCAGCCAAGTACCACATGGCTCGGATCATTGGCAAAGCCCATTTGACCTTTGAAAAAATGACGACAGTACTTTGCGAGATAGAGGCAATCTTGAATTCGCGACCGCTCATGCAACTCAGTGCCGACCCAAACGATTTGACATATCTTAGCCCGGGACATTTCCTGATTGGCACAGCGCTAAACAGCCTTCCTTGCCACGATTTGCACGACACCAACGAGAACCGGCTGACACGCTGGCAAAGAGTGGAGCAACTACGGCAGCATTTTTGGCGAAGATGGAGCCTCGAATACCTCCACTCGTTGCAGGAGCGAACAAAATGGAAGGTCAATAAGGGCATACAATTAAAACCGGATCAATTGGTACTCATAAAGCAGCAAGGCTTGGCGCCATTACAGTGGCTGTTAGGTCGAGTGCAAGAAATCCACACCGATTCCGATGGCGTTGTGCGGGCCGCCAACGTTCGAACAGCGAAGTGGTCGTTCATAAGACCTTTGTCCAAATTCGCGATATTACCAATAGACATTTAAGTGGCGGTTAAGCTCAATTTAAGTAGATAATAAGAAATCGGTTTCATTAGTCATAGGTACCTTCACGATTGTACCAAAGATTTTTTTTTACATATATATAAGTTTGATCTGTAGGATAAGACCGTTCTTATCTGTAATCATCTTAGTGAACACATCTATCCTCAACACAATTCTTAGTTTTCTGTTCTTTAGACCTTTCTTTTTATGTTTGAAAGCACGTTCTTTCAAGATGGGGCGGCGTTGTATAATACTTTCCTCACATTTCATTACAATTCATATTCACCGCGCATTGTCTCGTTTTTTATTTGCGGGAGCGGTCGGATGACACCGCTGCCGGTCGGGTTCGCTCGCGGGCCCGAGCGTGCGCTGCACAGATAGAACGGAAGGGACTCTACGAACGACACGTCGTCGTGATATCGCGGCTAGTTTTTCTTTACCTGACACAAGTGTGGGCGCGCTCATTATCGCGTACCACAAACTTAACGAGCTGTGATCTTGTTGACTGTTTAAAAATAAAGAAAGCAGAAAAAAAATAAGAGAATTATCATTTCTCGACCACGCCCGATCCCGATCCCGATCCCGAGAGAGAGAGAGAGAGAGAGAGAGAGAGAGAGAGAGAAGA
>NW_021851757.1:37759-42013 GCF_003651465.1 Formica exsecta
GATGAGCGATGAGCGATGGGCGATATCCAATGAGAGCTCTGGTTTTCCGAAAAAATAAAGCTCTCATTGGATATCGCCCATTGTTCATCGCTCATCGCGTCCAGTGTGCGAGGGCCATTACACTATTCCGCTGCACGTGTTCGCACCCTGACGCGACGCGTGATGCGCTCATTGGGAACGAACCCTTAAGGTAACATTTCATGAGCAATAAAAAGTAGCAGCAGTTTAGAAAGTAACTAGAATTGGTGACGTACTTCCGGCGCAAGTTTTTGCTGTTTGAAGTTCATCCTGTTGAACAGCAAACCAGTAAAAGCTGTGTTTTGGTTATATTTATATGTACATATATTCTAAAGTATGGAATCACCAGAGGTAAGTTTGTAGGAACTATAATTATAAAAATAATTACTCATTCGGTTATATCTCAATTAATATTGAAATTGAGATTAACGATTTAAAACACTGCAGAAAACCTATTTCATGGGCAGCGCAGCAATTCTGTAAAATCACCAAACAATGCTAGTTAGTTACTAAACTGCTGCTGCTTTTCACTGCTTATGAAATGTTACATTTCAGGCTGATTTATGCAGGCCGTAACTGTTAATTTATGCCGGAACCGTTAAAGTTTAACACTAGGATTACAATGCTTTTGTTCATAATGGCATTATGAACAAAAGCATTGTAATCCTAGTGTTAAACTTTAACGGTTCCGGCATAAATTAACAGTTACGGCCTGCATAAATCAGCCTTAACGCGTTACTTCCCAACCCTGATTAATAGTAAAACATTTTTTTCATTTTTTTACAAAATTTATTCGAATATTTATAAAAATATACACATACACATTCATATTGTTATAGTTTATTAAAATTTAAATTCTGATCGTTTTTTCACATGAGCAAAAATTTTATTTTAGGCACGTCTTCATGTGATCTTGTTGACTGTTTAAAAATAAAGAAAGCAGAAAAAAAATAAGAGAATTATCATTTCTCGACCACGCCCGATCCCGAGAGAGAGAGAAAAAAAGCGCCGTGGATCATTGCGTGGAAATCACACGATTATGAAACAGACATTACGCGATCTGCGAAACCTATTCTGCTAAGAACTACTGAAAACGGACCGAAATTGCGGAACGCTCGCGATTGGTTCCGCTCTCGTTCCGCGTTATGGCCCTCGCACACTGGACGCGATGAGCGATGAGCGATGGGCGATATCCAATGAGAGCTCTGGTTTTCCGAAAAAATAAAGCTCTCATTGGATATCGCCCATCGCGCATCGCTCATCGCATCCAGTGTGCGAGGGCCATAAAGCCCGTATCAGACTACGCATTGAAGATTGAGATTTTTGGTTATATTTATATGTACATATATTCTAAAGTATGGAATCACCAGAGGTAAGTTTGTAGGAACTGTAATTATAAAAATAATTGTAAACTAATAATAGTTAGATAATAATTAGTAATAATTAGTAATAATAATAGATACATAGATAAATAGATATGCAGAAAACCTATTTCATGGGCAGCGCAGCAATTCTGTAAAATCACCAAACAATGCTAGTTAGTTACTAAACTGCTGCTGCTTTTCACTGCCCATGAAATGTTACCTTTATGCTATGCATATGCAGCTCATAGATATATAGACTGGGGGTGCGTTCCGAGTTGTGCATGAAACGCATAGACTGCATTATTATTGCGCAGCGCTTCAACATCGTTCCGGATTGAACCTACATGAAGCTAGCCGGCAGAAATTATTAAATATGATTATTTTCAACTTTTCTAAGTGTATTTCGTTTGTAAATCGTTTGTGATTGATTGTGAGTCTGTTTTTAACGTTTGTGATAAATTAGGTTTTTTGTAATTAACAATTTTAGTTTAGTCATGATATCAGCCGATACTTTTTAGTAATAAACAGATTTTATGATAACTGATAACTGTAATCGACAGGAAATTGTTTGTGATTTACAAATATACTAATGTTACATTTGTGAATTGATAAATTTTTTAATTACGTGCAAAATAAGTTTATTTTATAAATATAGTGCGCATGCGCAAAGTATACTCAGGGCTCCTGCCCACAGAGAACGCGTCGACGCATAAGGCTGAATTTACAATAGGTGTAGTAAGCCTTAAGCCTTGTTATTGATAAAAATATTATCAATAACAATTATTTTCCTCACATTTGACTGTGATTATTCAATTTCTTATGGCTTGAGGATTACTATACCTATTGTAGATCTAAGCTAAGGGTAAGGACGATATTATATTTGTCGTACGACAAACTTTTTTTAAGCGTACTGATTGGCTGCAAAATAGAAAATTTCTTGAGTCTCTAGAAATTAGCTAATTAATGCGCTTAAAAAGTTTGTCGTACGACAAATGTAATATCACCTAACACGTGGCGGAAATCGTCACGCGTCTCAAAGTCTTAGCATACTTTGCGCATGCGCACTACAATTATAAAATAAACTTATTTTACACGTAATTAAAAAAATTATTGATTTACAAACGTAACATTGGTTATTTGTAAATCACAAACGATTTCCTGTCGATTACAGTTATCAGTTATCATAAAATTTGTTTATTACTAAAAAGTATCGGCTGACATCATGACTAAACTAAAATTGTTAATTATAAAAAACCTAATTTGTCACAAACGTTAAAAACAGACTCACAATCAATCACAAACGATTTACAAACGAAATACACAAAAAAGTTAAAAATAATCATATTTAATAATTTCTGCCGGCTAGCTTCATGTAGGTACTCGATTGAGCATTGCGAGATAGACAAACGCGTGCCCGCTGTAGAAAGAGAGGTACTATATGAGAGGTCAAGGCCTATGTTTGTCTCTTTTCTTAGCATCTCATTGGTGATTTTCTATATGGAGGGGGACAAAATCACCAATGACATGCTAAGAAAAGAAACAAAATAGGCCTCCCATGTAATACCTCTCTTTCTACAGCGAGCGCGCGTTTATCTATCGCAACACTCAGTTCATTCTATATATCTATGATGCAGCTATGTCAATTTGTATTCGATAGCTCTTTCACCTGTATTATTAGGGCCTCAGCACAATAAAAGGAATAAGGAACAGGGAATAGAGAACAGAGAACAACCGCATTGGAGGGAATGCGCGCACAACACTTGTGTGCGCATTCCCTCCAATGCGGTTTTTCTCTGTTGTTACGTCTCGACAATGCTTTTTTCTTACTATACCTCAGTTAGTGAGAAAAGGATAGCTCTCTATTTTTTATAGAGCAACCTGCTTCCACCAGCTATACCCCAGGGACGCCGAGAGCTAGGACTGATCTAGTGGATTCTAGGGGAATGACGTTAGGCACGGAACTAACCTTTACTAGAGGGATTTTACTAGGTGCAGAAAGAAAAGTTTTTCTATTCTATCGCGAGAATAACATATATATATTCTAGACATATATTACGTAAAGTTATTTCATTAAAATAGCACATATTGATGTTTATAGTATATATATATACTATAAAATAAATATTAGAAAAAAAGATTAATACTTCAATAAACCGAATTTTGTTTGATAAAACGATTGTAGAAAAAAGAGAATATTTATATTTATAAATTATTCATAAGACATGCATTAACTTTACACACAAACTGCATTTCACCAATGTTATTAATACTTATCTGTAATCATATGATGCATGACGAATAACTATATGATGACACTCTTTTAACAAATGCATTCAAATATACTAGATTCTTGTATGCGTATGCCTATCAAGCGACGGGGTAGCGTCGCGACGCCAAGTATATAAAAGAAACGTTTCGGCTTGTCAACGGTTTGCCTATGTTGCCTATGTACAGGGGCCGCGACGCTACCAAGTAGCTTATCCGGAGTTTTACGTCTAATAAAGTTTCGATTAAAATTCCTCAGGAACCACAGGAACCATCAAAAATCTAACGGCACTTTCCTTATATAATGTGGATGCAAGTTTTCGATTGGAACAAAATTCTAATCGCTTTAATTTATTAATCCGTTTGTCAGTATACATAGTATATATTTTGCAGAAAAAATATAAATTTTACAAAAAGCAATGAGATCACCTAAAAAAAACCTCATAAAGGTAAAAAAAAAAATACGCCAAGTATATAAAAAAATCCCAACATGTACGCAAAAAAAGTTTAATATCTATCCCTACAAAATAACTTTTAAAAAAGTTTTTCCTTGAAAAATAATTTTCATACAAAATAAAAAATTAAAAAAAGATTTTCCTCTAAAAAA
>NW_021851757.1:42630-43173 GCF_003651465.1 Formica exsecta
TAAAAAATAAAAACCTTTAAAAAATCAAAAATCAAAACTAAATGAAATCAATAGTTAACTAGCCAAGTATTTAGAAGCAATTCAGTTTATAAAGATTTGTAATTTGAAATAGTATTTGTCATAAAATCAATCTTGTATTTATAGAAATTTATAGACAGATTCACAGATTCACGGGTTTCTATGAAATTAAAACACATTTTATTTGTTACGCAATTATATTGTTACGCTGTGTTGTGACGCAAGATGCTCTATTTACCGAACGACTCATTTCTATCACCGATCGATTATCATTGCCGCAACTTCGTGGAAGGAAGGAATCGTGGAGTCACCAGGACGTAACACCCCCGGCCTTAGACAAATGTTGGGGAGAAGCCCGACATTTGCAAAAATGAAATAGATTCCTTCCTTTCGCAGTTAACTAAAATATCCTAATTGTATGTGGTTTCGTGCATGCTGATTTGTTTATTTAGAAGGAGGAAAGAGAAGGCGACCACCAAAACCTTCTTTCTTCTTTCGTCCTCCTTTTACAAATATATATATATA
>NW_021851758.1:0-297 GCF_003651465.1 Formica exsecta
AATATTCATAACACATCAAGGAAATTGAGGAACAACGTTTCTCGGGGCACAGTAATAAGATCGCTTTGTACGTAAGTTTCCTTCGTTCGGAACGACTTACTTACGTGCCTGTATATGAGACTTGCCAAAAACTTTTATAACAGTTCAAGGAAATTGAGGAACAACGCTTCTTGGCTCACAGAGATATGATCGCTATGTACGCAAGATTCCTTTTTTCGGAGCGACTTAGTTATGTTTCTGTAAGTGAGAATGGCCGAAAATTTTCATAACACATTAATTAAATTGAGGAACAACGCT
>NW_021851759.1:0-717 GCF_003651465.1 Formica exsecta
CGCCCTTCCACTGACTCATCCTTCCTCGAGTCTGGACGTAACAGTCTTGACAGGTAGTATTGTTGCAACCCTCGCCACTGTCTTTTTCTGCAGGCCTCGCTCTGCGGCGGCAGCGCTTCTGCAGTGCCTCCAAGGGGGGGGGGCGACTCCGTACGGTCTTGAGTCCTTGCGCGAGGGTCTATTCACTGTCCCTTGCGTCGCGCATCACGCGTGCGGATCCTGATTACGTAGTAACGCCGAAAGATTTGCCGTTGACTGTTTTGACTGCCGAAATGCTGGTTCATCTCCCCTCGAAGGTCGCTCAAAATTGTCGATAGCTATTGCTTGTTATCGCAGATCAGTCTCCCGCCTTCTCCTCCGATGAGGCTCCCAAAATAAATATTGTTGCGTCCCTGCGGGTCGTCTAAGGCGGTTATTCATGAATCTGCTGTATTCGTCTCCGGGAGCATACAGAAAGAAATAACAAACGAAATTAATATAATGAACAAAATCTCGATTAGTAACGTCTCTCTGGAGATTGCGGTACGGTTCTCGCAATTTTTCGACTGGCGCGGCCCTTCAGCCCGCGCTTTGCGATCGAAGAGGGATTCGGCGGACGCGCGCGAGATCAAGGTCACAGCACATTTCTCTTGTTATTTTCTATATAAAAATATATTTTAAAGTATAAGTGTTATGAGTTATGAAAAAAATGCATTTTACTCCTATAAAAATGTATTA
>NW_021851760.1:0-497 GCF_003651465.1 Formica exsecta
TCCCACTCCTCAACACTCGGTCTAGATATACTATGTCTATGGCCTCTGTCATGTTGCAATCACAGACTTCTATATATTACTAGACCGCTAACTCGTACAAAATACATGGCCCCGAAAAGTATGTACACAACACATGCGCACACAACATACACACACAAACACAAACACTTTTCGTCTTGTACACATCGGCCATATTCAGCCATTGACACTCTCCTATACCACAGATTAATAGACAGATAGCCAAAGGCCCGGATGAAGGCGAGACCGGTATTTCCGTGCAACACACTTTGCCCCTTACCGACTCATTTGCCCCTGGTTTGAGTCTGTGCTAAACTCCGTTGACTTTACCAAAAGACTTTGCCCCTGGTTCGAGTACAGGCTAAATTCCTTTGATTTTATCAACAGACTTTGCCCCTGGTGCGAGTCCAGGCTAATTCATCATGAGATGAATAAAAGAGAGAGGCTTGCCTCTTATTGTCTCGCTCGCTCCTGAGATA
>NW_021851761.1:0-479 GCF_003651465.1 Formica exsecta
TCTAAATTATGGTTGACAGCTCTCGTAATAAACAATTTCGGTACCTAAATGAAAACCGAAACGGACATTAAAAATAATATCATATGTGCTCGCCTGACAGATCTCCGTTACACGATATCTACCTAAGATAAAACTTAAGTAGGTAATAAAAGGCATAACTCTCACTCAAATTGCAACAACTCTCCATTGGGCGAAAGCTAATTCTATAAACAAAAGCCTTCACCAATACCTAAGGTTCTAACACCTCCTATGCTAAAGGGCAACGCCTCCCACCAACATCGGAGGGCGTGAATAAAAAATTCAAGTCGCGAAAAATATTAACGAAACCAATGGAGAGGAAAAGCATAGGGCTTAATATAGTCGAGTCGATTCATCGAAACTCCTCTCGCCCGTAGGAGCCTTCCATTATCTAATTTTTTTGTTGTTACCAACCTACTCGATAAGTAGTAAGTGTTTTGAATGTTCTTAACTCTATTTCC
>NW_021851762.1:0-699 GCF_003651465.1 Formica exsecta
ACCTGAAATCGGCAGTAGGAATAATAATTTTTAATTTATTTTAACGTTTTTCGTTCCCATCTTTAATTTCTTTTCTCTATGGACTTTTTATTTTTGTAGTTTCTCTTTCATCTCCATATAAAAACTTTTCAATATTCTGCATTTACGACAAAATTTTACATCTCACCATAAGATCATCATAAGATTCTTTAAATTATTGCATTTTAATTATACTTTTTTTAAATGCTACACTATTTACATTTTTTATAATAAAAATTTCGGTTACTTTTTAATTAATTTGATTTATAATTATATTATACTTTAATGTATACTTATTTAATCTGAAAGAGTAGGATTTTTGCTGTGATCGTAGAGTCATTCTCTACGGTCATAACAATTTTTACATATAGAAAGAAATTTTTTGAATTCTTTCTATTTACAAAAAATTTAAATTTTTATTTACAGTAACCTCTTTTCAAAATCTTTCATTATAATTTCTTAACTTTTAAGTATATACAAAAGAGTGATTCACATTATAAATTTTTCTGATTAACATAATCGATTTTGCAAGCAAAAATATAATTTTTTATTATAATCTAGAAAAAATAAGAAATTCAAGCATGTTCTGTACATATGTGATATATTTAAGTGCAAACAATTTTCTATTTACATTTGGGCAAATATTCTTTATCTTAAAATACTTCCACTGTACAATACAAT
>NW_021851763.1:0-1826 GCF_003651465.1 Formica exsecta
TCGTGTATACACGGATATGGGATACGGGACGAAACGGATTCGACGGGTACACGACGACGCGTGCCGGTCGCCTATTTTCGTTTTCGAGAATTTCGTGGACTCGGACACGCGGTCGGCTCGCGATTCACCCGCGTTAAGGAGGGTTTCTCGCTCTTTTCTTTCTCTCCGTGTACCGCCGAGCGACGACGCGCCGCGGTTCTCTCCTACCGTTTGCGCGGAAGGTGACGCGCGACTCGCGTAAGAGGCGCGAGCGCGCGCTGGCGCACCGGGAGACCGCGAGAGAGGGATAACGCAACGTGTGTGCGCCGTATTCTACTTCCCTCTCTCTCCTTCGACAGTCTCCGGGCGCGCGCGCGCTCAAGCGCTCTATCCTTACGCGCGTTGCTCTCACTCTTCCTTTTCCTCGGTGCGTGCGCTCTCACTCTTCCTTTTCCTCGGTGTTATTTCAGACGACACCAAGGGGCCGCCTCTCGGGACGGCTCGTCTCGGGCGAACGTCCAACGATCGCTCGTACGCCGTTTGCGCGAACGGGCGCGTTGGCCCGGCGCGCAAAGGCGCAAGCAGTTTCGAGGTACTAAAACGACCCTCAGCCAGGCGTGGTCCGGGAATTGTATCCGTGGACCGCAATGTGCGTTCGAAATGTCGATGTTCATGTGTCCTGCAGTTCACAAGTTGACGCGCAATTAGCTGCGTTCTTCATCGACCCACGAGCCAAGTGATCCACCGTTCAGGGTAATCGTTTTGCAATTCTTGCGTTCACCGAACGCTTCGTTCATCCATCTCAGTCTCCTCTCCGAAGAGAGAGAGATAAAATTGTTGGCCCTTCGATCAGCCTGGCCGCCCGCGTCCGAGCACGTGCGGACCGCCGCCACCGCTGGGGAGGCTACAGCACAAAAGTTGTTCCGCGATCGGAGCGTCTCTCCCCGTATACATAGTATATATGTATATAATCGGGAAGAGCCGGGGCGGAGTGTTCTTTGAAGAAACCGTCGGACGGGATCGGGTGATCCGTCCTCTCGCCCGTTCGAGCGATAGCCGCTCTCGCGTACAAACACGCTGACCGCTGCCCCGGCGCGCGATGGCGCGGGGAGGGGCGCGTTTACGAGCATGGCGCGGGGAGAGGCGCGTTTACGAGCGCTGCCGACACACGTACTGGCGTAGGTTACCACCGGTACGCGCTAACGCCGGATCGTAGCTCTGCGCTTGGCAAGAGCGCAATCGGGAAAGCGTCTCGGCTCCGAATCGCATTTATGTGTGATTTCGCAATTTGCTCAACGAGCCTCAACGGGTCGCGCGCGCGCGGGTTTTGCGCGATGCGACGCTGGTTGCGGCTACGAAGCTCAAGGAGAGAGTCTCGGATACTCCTATCCCTTCCGCTCGCACGACACGACCGCGCCGGAAACGGCCGACGGCGCTCTGCTGCTGGCTTCCCTCTCGGGTCGTCGCAGAGGCGCGCGGCGTTCGGCGCGTCGTAGTCATCGACGCGGGATCATCCGTCAATTCCATTTTACTTTCATATCTGTTTCTTTGTCCATTCAGTCGCCGACTGCTGCGAGCGCGCGTCTAAAAGACTCGAGACGCAGAGCAGGACCTCCGGAACGTTAATGATCCTTCCGCAGGTTTACCTACGGAAACCTTGTTACGACTTTTACTTCCTTTAAGTGATCAAGTTTGGTCATCTTCCCGGTAACATCGGCAATGCCGAGACATTGCCGCGCACCAGTCCGAAGACCTCACTAAATCATTCAATTATTCAGAGTCACCAAAATAAACGGTGGACAAACGGCGAACCGCCCGCCACCGATTGGTTTTGATCTAATAAAAGC
>NW_021851764.1:0-344 GCF_003651465.1 Formica exsecta
TCTGATTCTGCTAAAGATGTGCAAATAGATTCTTTATTTAAAAATTATATTAAACTTGAATAATATTACTTATATAGCTTATGCCAGATGTATTAGCTTTATCACTGCATTCTGTTTTTTCACTGACATCTAAAATATTTTCTGGCGCACAATTGCTACTTGTAACAAAATTGTTATTATTCACATTTATATCATGTAACTGGAATAATGAAAGTAATGTAAGTTTGAATTAGATTAATAAAGATCTCATAACTATTCACAAGTTGGCTTTTCTTTAAATTAGGGAATATTATATATAGTGTGACGTTGCCGTCTCGCGCGCGTTCGCCGAGTTCCTCTCCGAT
>NW_021851765.1:0-364 GCF_003651465.1 Formica exsecta
TCGTGCGACGATCGGTAGATAAATGATCTGTGCTGGCGTTTCCGACATCTTATATCCAGGCGGCACGCTCGGTGAGAATTCATGTATCGTGTGTACGCGCTTGTCATTGCTGTACGCGCCAGTGGTTACGCTGCATTCTATACGAATAATATTTACGCTAATAATATTTATCGGTACATCCGATTCGTGCCATTTCCGAGGCTGTAATATACGATTCGACAAGAATCCCAATAACGATCCAACGTTGTCCGGTTTACTAAAATTTATTCTATACACACATTTGATTTCACTCTTTGGCGTATTATGATTAGCGCGAAGCATTATTGGATATTCATCGTGTTCTTCGCCATCAACAATATCGTTG
>NW_021851766.1:0-1021 GCF_003651465.1 Formica exsecta
GTCGTGAACGGTTATTACAACTTCGATATCGGTAATAATGGGAGTGTATTGGAACTCTCGCGTGAATGGAATTGTGTAATTACAAAAACAGGTATACGATCGCGTCGATTAAATCCTGATAGGTAGAATATGCTTCGTTCACTTGGTTCCCGTCACTTTCTTGCACAATGACGAAAAGGGGTCGTTAATCTCTCGTGATCTAACGTGAACATTTTCATGGAGAGCGTGATACTTTATACGTGGATGATGCGGTAAACGGTGTCATTCGAGTGCATTTTAGATCGTTAATAAATCGAACGCACTTGTCTAAATGATTTGTAGAACATTTTAAGAGTACGTATGTATAATCATGATATTATTCGAAATCTTCCAATTTCCAATCTAACGATATGTAGTTGAACATAAATTGTATCTGTCATTTATCACGATGCGTTGCTACTTCCGCCGTTAACGAGCGAAAATCTCGATGACAATTAACTCGGTCATCTTGGAAAGACAGAGGATGAGCAAGCGAAATTCTCTGCATTCTACGATTTTATGATTAAAAACTGATTTCACACAATATACTCTTTATAGAGAAAAATATATAGATATATATGAATTTTACAAATCTCATTTTTCCTCCATTAAAAAAAAAACCAATGTGTATTTTACCGCAGCAAAACAGAGGAAACGAAAGAAATACGTTTGTTGCCCGGTATTATCTTGTTATTGAACGCCGTTCGATTGCGGTGCGTTTGCGAGCGCAACATTTAATTTTTGCAATGTAAAATCGTAAACACGTGAACACACGCCAGCGGCTAAACAAACGCGAGAGAACGGGAGAAGAAATGGGACACCGCGATCGTTTCATCGAACCGGTCGTTCCGAATGAGTTGTCTCCGTTGAAGCGCTAATAACGATCGGACAGGTAGCGCATCGGAATCGATATTATTCCATCGAATTCAAAATTCATGCGGCTCGATTTGCCTCGACCAAGTTTAACGACGTATCGGTATCGCCGGCTGATTGACCCGTTTAT
>NW_021851767.1:0-441 GCF_003651465.1 Formica exsecta
CTAGGATGTTCTAATGACACAGGAAATTAAAATAAGTTTAATACTTAATTCCCAAAAAGCAGATAACCTTCCGCGGCTATCTTAAACCAACTTGATTGACAAGTATTCAAAGTGAATCTATGCGTTACACTTGAAGCCACACAAAAAGTATCTTCATTTGTCACAAGTGTTCTTCTATAAAGAAATAAAGAAATAACAATTTTATTCATTATTCTGACAAGAATTTATCTTACGATTGTGATAATATATATTTGCACCATAATAATTGACCTCATTATACTAGTCAGTTGTCTTGCGGTAGCCGCCGGTTCATATTTTACTTTACAAGCATATGTGACTTCATCCTTTAAACCTAACGCAAACATAACACTTTGCGGATTCGCTTTGCTGGCTGGCCTTACCGTATGGTCAAAAATATGATGCAATCCTAAAATAATGAAA
>NW_021851768.1:0-414 GCF_003651465.1 Formica exsecta
CAATTTATAGAGAATTAAAATAAAAAACTTACCTATTCGTTGTTGAAACGACCGATCAACCGCATCCGATCCAAAGCGCGACGCATCTGCTCAACCGTACCCCGACCTCGCCCTTCGGAGTCACGGAAGGTAGGACGGAGATGATTGACAAAAACGCGCCCTCGAAGGCGTACCGGCATATCCAACCAAAGTCGTCGCAATAATGGAATAAATCCATCGGGAGGCTCATAACGAGGCACCCAAACAGCATTGTCGAACCCGTCGTCCATCTCGTTCATATCCGTTTGAGGCACAATAATTAACACTGCACCATCACTATCGAAATCTTCCTCCGAAGAGGGAAGATAAGTAGATCGATCAATTAAATTCGTGCTATACTCAGTAAAAGACGACTGAATAAAAAACCACACGACG
>NW_021851768.1:3302-9208 GCF_003651465.1 Formica exsecta
TATCTCATAATATACACGGTATAAATGGAAAATATTGTACATTAGAATAAGAAGAAATCTTGTTTTGTGAAAAACGTCACTTTTACACCTCCGTTTTTTTTTTTACGGGGGAGGGATGTTACAGCCCGAACAGGCTATACACGAATTATTAAATATGTTATTCTAAATACATATTATTTGATATGATTGCTCAACGTGTAACGCGAATACAGATCACGTTACGAACGTTGACCGAGCGAAGCGCTGACAACGCGAGCCACGCGTGAAGCCCGAGCGACCGCGCAATCACTCATAACGAAAACGCGGAAATCAAGGCAAGCAGAATTAATGCGTTGCGAAAATGCAACGTAAAGATCCTACCTAAAAGCGAAAACGAAATTGCGAAAATGCAAGCAAAGAAGTCCCTTAGAACTCCTTAGCTTGCATCCGGATCTTGCCGCAAAAATCGAGCGACACGACACATGGTCTTGTCGCTAACCGATCCCCTCCTGGGAAACCAAGGGAAGATAATAAAAAGACTCATCGCTAACGATCGGCGGGCAGTTTTTATCATTAATTAATATTACGCGGGCAGTCAATAACGCTTGTTACGGGAAACTACTAAATTAACGCCACGCAGTCAGCAGAAAGAAATACATAAGATCGAGAAGTGAGTCTCGCGACCGAAACTCAACTCCAGACACGCGCACGCCAAGATATCCGATATCGCGATACGCGACGCAAGTGACGTGCGGGAACTTTGTAATTAAGCCAAGTTAAGAATAAAATAGTTATACATATATGTTACGTCCAGACTCGGGGAAGGATGAGTCGACGGAAGGGCGCATGATCGTCGATTGGTGATCAGTGCAGAATCCCTTCAGCTCTAGGTTTCCCTTACGCCCGTGATTTGATTAGACAAAGTCCAACTTTCTGTCGTTACTCAATGTGACGTCACAGAACTTTCGTCATTATTGATTTAGTTGTATTCATCAGATATTTTGTGAGAATTTTATTATCTTTTCGTTATCAGCTCTTTATTCCGCTGGAGAATTCTACTGCGAGGGTATCTACTGGTTTTTATTTATTTTTAGGCGACCGGCGCGGTTTCGTCGCGTCTTTCTCACGGTTACTCGTAGATATAGATATTGATAAGTGACTAAATGTTTAAGGAATGTGTGACGCAAGATGCTCTATTTACCGAACGACTCATTTCTATCACCGATCGATTATCATTGCCGCAACTTCGCGGAAGGAAGGAATCGTGAAATCGCCAGAACGTAACAATATGATATGAGAAATTATGATCGATTGCTATCGACCAGCTCGTATCGTTGTCAGCGGCAGACTGAATAACGACGGAAAAGAGTCGCGGTCGACCGATTTCCATAATAGGATATTTTCGGCGCCGAACGTTCGAGAATATAGGTGTTTGTCACACTTTTTCTTTGTTATGATCACGCGATCACGCGCTGATCGGCTGATCGCGACGATGTTTATTCTCGGTCGTGTTTTGATTGCGGCTCTTACCGTTCAGAGTTGTCGGTTGAATTTACAGTTTAAATTTATCGATTAAATTAAACGTTTCAATCTTGAACAGATATGCGTATTCGAATAGTCTTGTACGAACATTTGTCGCAATCCTGACGAAGAAACCAAAAGAAACCGATAGAAAACGATTGCATTGTTTTCTAGAGTAATTGTGAATAATAAATTAACGAAAGCTTATAAGCGTAAATTCACACGATAGATTTTTTCTGTTTCTTTTTCGTAAGTATCTCATTTTCACCATTCACAATTCTAATTTTGTTTCTTATTGTTGTACTGTAGTTATGAATTTTACATTGATGAAGGACTGTAAATTCATGATTAATTTCGATCGTTTCCTTTCGTAAATATATTATTGCACATCAAATTCTCTTATCTTTCATATTTCCTTCCACAAGTTTTCTTTTCCACAAAACGTAAAAAAATAATTAAAAATAATAATAAAATAATAATAATAATAATATTTAATAATTAATTCTTTTTGTAATTGTTAGGGAAGCATTTAGTTAGCATTATTTATCTAAAAATCTAAATCATTTAGTAATTGTTATTAATGGCCGCTCGCTGCTCGCGTGTACCCCGATCTTGTCGCGGGACCCAAACTTTTCGTTGTCGTGCGACACTGCGAAGCTCGTCACTGGCTAGAACGTATGTCTCACGGTTTAGCCGCGCGAACACGCGCTCATTCGCCAAGAAAATAATTGTTTTCAAGAAAAAGTATGTAATTATTTATAATGTATTTTTTAAAACAATTATTTGTTTTTTTTACACTATTTGATTTGTCTCATTATTCTGTACATAAAAGTATTACGGTAAAATTATCGAAAACTAAATATTTTACGAGATATTTTATTTTGTAATATTTTATTTTTTACATCAAAATATAAAATAACTCAAAAAGTACTTAATAAAAAAATACTTTATTGTAGTATTTTGAAAAGCTCTCGAGATAAGCTACAAGAATATGCAATAAAAAATGGGGAGTTCCATTTAAGAAATTGAAGGTGACCTTCACGTGACCTCCAAATGACTATCCAAGGTCAAATCATTGCCACCATCTTATGTCCCCCTTGAAACCATATGACTTCTGTCTGAAATATTTTCTTCTAAAACTTTGTGATATCGAGATATTTGACTGACAAAAATGAAATGTATATGTATAGGGTGTCCGACAAGTAAGTGACTAACCGAAAAGTGGAGGTCAAACTAAAAAGAAAGTCCTTTACCATTTTGCGATTTTCGTAATAATTATTGAGAAATTAATTTAAAAAGATCGACCAATTCGCGTGAGTATAAGCGCGCAGTAAAAAGGGACAACCCATTGATGTGTGGTTGCTAGGATGCGAAAATCCATCTTTATGTATTGCTCGTACATAACCGTTGTCATTTGTAGAGCGCTCCTCCCAAAACTTCATCGCGCGCCTAATGACCGCAAATTTTTGGGTTGTCTCTGGGCCGTCCTTTTTCGCCGCGTACTTATACTCACGCGAATTGATCGATCTTTTTTAATGAATCTTTTAATAATTATTACGAAAATCGCAAAATAGTAAAGGACTTTTTTTATCAGTTTCATCTTCTCTATCTGTATACGACGGGTGGTTTGGTTGCAATTGACTCCGGACATCTTGTATGTACGAGGTCTGACAATAAAGTTCGCGAATTCATCGCGGTAAAAGTGCTACATACCTCATTGCTGAATATGACTGTGGTCGCTTTCAAAATACTCCCCTTGGGAAGCTATGCACCGATGCCAGCGCATAGTCCACTCTTTAAAACAATTTTGGAACTGATTTTGTGAAGTGGCCTTTAGAGCTGCCGTCGTATTACTCTTGATATTTATAATAGAAATCAAGTTTACTATTTGGGAGTACTGAAAAGGCTGCGTGAAAAGGTTAGACGGAAACGACCCGAATTTTTTGCGAACCATTTCATAAATCTTACATCACGACAATGCACCTACTCACACGGCACTGTCTGTGAGGGAGTTTTTAGCTCGTAAACAAATAACTGTATTGGACCACTCTCCCTATTCACCGGATCTAGCCTCCAATGACTTCTTTCTGTTCCCGAAGATAAAGGAAATTGATAACATTGATGACATCAGAAGTAATACGATGGCAGCTTTTATCGCGATGAGTTCGCGAACTTTATTGTCAGATCTCGTATATGTTACGTACAGACTCGGGGAAGGATGAGTCGACGGAAGGGCGCAACAACTATCTTTTATTATCCCGAAATTAAACGTCTCGTGGCGTTTGGAATCAGGTCGAATGAACTGACAGGTCTGAAAAGCAGGTAAACGACTGAGTCGCTATTACACTGGGTATTCAGACGTTCGTTCGGTGGTCCCTTTTCGGTAAGAGAATTTAATCTCTTTTACGCGAGATGGGACAAAGTGCGATCTGTCGACTAGGAATGAGTGGGGGTTTAATAAAGGGTAATTCTTTTATTTAAATTATAACAAAGTATGAATTTATTCATATTTTAAAATAAATGATAGATGTACATAATTATATAAAAATAAGAATAAAATATTCTTGATTATAATTTCTCGGTGAGTGTACGTGTGTGTGTGTTTTAGTTCGCGGGTGTTACATTAATATGGAGAACATCAGTCAGAATGCAAGGGAAAGATTCTATCGTTAATTTTTAGGTTCTGACTGGTTAGTACAATATAAAGTTTTAATTAATCAAACAAAACAGAAATAAAACGCGTGTGTGTGTGTGAATGAGGTAGGAAGTAAGGATCATAGAGAAGGAGTGAAAGGAGATTTAATTTAGTTTAATTTCGTCCTGATAGGACGAATCTGATTCTAAATCAGGTAGTTCTTTGCAGAACTCCTCTATAGCTTTTTCGACATCGTCTGATTCCGAAAACTGCGGGGAAGAAGGGGATGAATTATTCAGGAGGATTGTAGGTAATGACAAGAATGATCTTTGTGAGGAAGGCGGTTCAGGAGAAAGGAGTTCGAGGGAATATACTGGGGAGTAGCTTGGAGAAAAATGGTAAGAAAAAAGGGGGGAGGTTGTAACTTTGCTGGGTTGTGAGCTTGTGTGCGTGTGCAGTGAGTCAATCTTACACCTAAATCTTTTTAATTTAACGGTAAGATTCGCGAACGCTCATGTCAACGTCTTCCGAGTCCTGCGATGGACTTGATTCATGGACCGATATATATACAGGGTGGTCCATTTTAAAAGAGCCAGTCAAATATCTCGAAAAATATGGAAGATACGGAAAAACGTTTCAGACAAAAGTTGTTTGGTTCGAAGGGGGACATAAGATGGTGCCATTGATGTATTCTTGGATAGTCATTTGAAAGTCACATGAAGGTCACTTTCAATTTCTTAAATGGAAACCCCCATTTTTCATTGCATATTCTTATAACTTATGTCGAGAGCTTTCCAAAACACTATAATAAAATATATTTTCACTAAGTACTTTTTGAGTTATTTTATATCTTAATCTGACATATTTTTTGATATAAAAAATAAAATATCTCGTAAAATATTTAGTTCATATTTTGCCCGATCTGGTTCTCACTACGGAACTATTGTAAATAATAAGGTTTCAGTCGCATATATACATAATAATTGAATAGTTGAAGCTTACTTTTTGCTGTTAATTCGATAATGAAGAAGCGGCGGTTTTTCCTCGGCTCTAGGTCTCGTGGTGTGTTCGGACCTTCGGTTGATGAATGCAAATGGTGGTGAGACGCCGCTGGAAGACACTGGTTTTCACAACTAACCCGCGAGTCACGATACAGAACAAGAGTACTCAGATTGAAAGTTGCAGAAATAAGAGCGTGATGTGTTTGCGATTTTTCTGTTTATAATCTTCTTTTTGGGGTGTTACGTCCAGACTCAATGAAAGGAAGAGTCAGCGGGAGGGCGTAATCTACTTACCTCTAGACAAACGCTAGACGATGCGTGTCCTAGAGTCGAACGAACAGATCAGGGCTCCAGATAGATCAACGACCGGAAGGGTCGCTCTTACTCTATCAAAAGGCCGTTCGCTCGGCGGTCCCTTTTCTGGTAAAGGAACTGAATCCTTATTATCCGGGACGGGACCTTATGCGATTTCGTGCAACAGGAAGGAGGTCGGGTTAATAAATTGCTCGAATTTTAAAATTTAACTTTACATTTATTCAGAAATTAAAACGAATAATTTTAAAATATAGAATTTAATAATGAATCATCTAATTCAATTTAATAAACTGTTATTATAAAATAAACTTGCTTAAGATCTAATATGGTTGTGTGTGAATGTGTGTATGTGGATGAAAATTGTGTTCTCGCGGGTGTTACAAAAATACGGAGGACATCAACCGGAATTAAGCGGGGAAACTAAAATTTAAATTCCGGTTGGAAATTTACAATAA
>NW_021851768.1:9671-34206 GCF_003651465.1 Formica exsecta
TTAATTTTAACTTGCTCCGCTCGTAATACCTTGATTTCATAGTTGCTAGGAACCTTATTATTGAGTAATTCCATAAGGGATCCCATCCTTTCCTGCACCCCTGCCGGCCGCCGCACCGCCTTGCAGACGCCCACCATCTCAGCCTGCCTTACAGCCATTACAGGTGTAGTGCCTCCCGCCATCAATCTCTCCTTCCATCTTCATTTTTTAATATTTTTTGATATTATTATTCCGTGCGCTGATGATAGCCCCAAAAAAAGGGCCGAAACGTTCGCTTTACGATACAATTGAGATACAATTGAGATTTTGTTTGTAATAAACTTTTATGCGCTGTGCTCTCATTGCCATTGTATCTCATGCTTAACTGATATATAAACATATTTTATTATATTTATATTTGATTATATAAATTTGGTAAATATACATAATAGATCACATCTTACCGATTTTATCGCCACTTGGATATGATATAAGGGAGATTGTTCTGAATAATTTTCCGCAAAAATCAAATGGTGAACGGCATTAGTTTAGGAAATATAACAAATTAAAATTTGACCATCTTAATATTTTTCTTTATATATTATGAAATAATAGGAAGAATGAAGTTTGTGTACGTCGTACTAATGTATTTGTCATTTTCTAACTAGAAAAAGTTTTGTTTACAATCATTGCAAAGTGAATGCATGGAGGAGAGGCTCTGCATCCCCGCCCCGAAAAATTCTAACCTAACGCAAACCAATTTCTATTTTTTGAATAAAAATTAGATTTGCATTTGGTCAGTTTTTTTTGCGGGGGGAGGGTGGAGATGCAGGGGGAGAGGCTTTGCCTCTCGCCCACGCTTAAAAGTCGTAAACAGACTTTCGTTGTAAAAACAATGGATTAGTACAGCGTAAACTTACTATACGAGTGAAGCGAGGGGGGGATTTAAGGCGGGAGGAGGCACGAACCAAGCATCCATCTCTTCCGTGGCAGCGGCACTGTCGTGTCTGTGTAGGGCGTTTACACACTTCCTCAGCCCGACAAATAATTGTTAGAAAACAACATTTGCGGGTCTGAAAAAATATGCGAGGTACAAGTGGCTGAATCGGGAATCGAACCCGAGTCTTTCGCTTTCCGGGCAACTGCTCTTACCACTGAGCTATTCAGACCTCGCACCTTACGCCACTCTAACACAGTACATACGACTCCAGAGCGATGTTGGAATCTCGCTCAATGGATGCAGTGCCGATTGTCACGGAGAGACGAAATCCCCAGTACGTCTCCAGAGCGGTCCAAATCATAACGATTGAAAATTGGCGCCCGTAGCCGCTCAGCGATGAGTCTTGACTCACCACCAGTATGAATGGAAGCCTCCTCGAGTAGTACATCCTAAACCACTACGCCTAAGCAGCCCCCTCTTCTGCTCCCAATTAATAATAATCAGAATAAAACTCTTTCATTTAGTTTCATTCATAAAATATGTTGTTAAAATGAAGTTTGAATAAATATTTCCTATTGTGATTTGTTTAACATTGTTAAAATTACACATGTAACAAAAAAAAATTTAATAAAATAGTTACATTCTTCAATAAATAATCAGTGTTTGGTTTTATCAGCACTTCTGCGATACTTAAATATTTAATATAATTTAGAAGGTACAAAACCTTCTTTAATCAATACCTATCACAAGCAAAAAGAGCAGAAGAATCACGATCTTTCAAATATCAGTGTTTGATTCTAAATATTCAGTCTAGTACTTTCGGCTGAAGCAAAATTATGAAATTTAGATTCTTCTCTTTTGCCACTTTATTTATTTTTCTTTTTATTTTAACGTCAATTTTTTTCGTCGACAATTATTGAATGTTGTCTAAAATTCTAAATATGTTCGTCAATTATACCAATTATTTATTTGTAATCAATTAATCGAAAAATATAATAGAGCCTTGTGCGATTTCGGATAACAGGAAGGAGGTCGGGTTAATGAATTACTCGAATTTAAAATTTAACGTTACATTTATTCAAGAAAATGAAAATAAATGATAAAAAAGATAAAATTTAATAAAGGGACATTTAATTCGATTTACGAAATCTTATTTATAAAATACATTTTCTTAAATTCTATTGTGTAATTGTGTTCGTGTGCGTGAGTGTAGGTAAAGGAAAATTATGTTCTCGCGGGTGTTACAATAAATACGGAGGACATCAACCGGAATTAAACGGGGAAACTAAAATTTAAATTCTGGTTGGAAATTTACAATAAATAGTTTTAGAAATATTAATTGAAATAAATTTGTAATAATCCGCTTTCGCGAGGCGGAGACGGACAACTCGGTCGGGATCCGGGGCTCGTGAAAGGGTATCGAGAGACGAACGAAAGTGTTGTTAGGTAGAATATAATTTATTGCTTGTGTGGTGTATTTGTACAGCGTGAGTGTTTGTGTGTGTGAGCGTGTATAGGTGTGCGTGTGTATAGGTGTGCGTGCGAGACGAGTGACGAGTGAGTGAGCGCGCAAATGTATAATAATAATTAGCCGTGCGCAAGAGTATCGAATGGAATATTGTTATGTATGCATGAGCGAATGATACAAGCGTGTGAGTGCGTGTCGGTGTACAGCGGTGTGCGTGAGGCGGTCGCCTGTATGGCGGTGCGGCGGTGTGCGGAGTATACGTTAAGATAAGCGAGTGAGTATGCGTGAATATATATAATGTAAGCGGCTATATGCGTGAAATTATAATATAATTGTATGTGTGTAAGATGCAGGTTGTACAGCGGTACGGTCGTGTGGTAAGAGCAGTTGCCCGGAAAGCGAAAGACTCGGGTTCGATTCCCGATTCAGCCACTTGTACCTCGCATATTTTTTCAGACCCGCAAATGTTGTTTTCTAACAATTATTTGTCGGGCTGAGGAAGTGTGTAAACGCCCTACACAGACACGACAGTGCCGCTGCCACGGAAGAGATGGATGCTTGGTTCGTGCCTCCTCCCGCCTTAAATCCCCCCCTCGCTTCACTCGCATCTAATGCAGCGCAAGTATGCGCGGCGCGGTTCGATACTTCGTCGGTTCGATCGAATATCGATTATGGATCGTGGGCCGTGATTTCGGCAGGTGACGCTAGCTACCGGGCGATAATTTCGGTCGGGCCGGTGGGCGGTCTTTCGACGCGTATGTATCGATGTCGTACGTCGATCGGTGTCGCGGCAGAGATGTGGATTATCCTTCGGCGCGGGACTTAGCGCGCCGTATCAATGGCGAGTCCGGATGACTAAATGGCGGTCGCGGAAGTATCAGATAGGCGCGTATAGTGCGTTATGTATTAAGTCGGGATGGTCTTTACCCGCGGAATTCGGGAGTGCAACGGTCGACGAGAACACCCTTCGATGGTAGGGAACTCCCCACCACTGGAAGATCGCCGTTGCACGCAGGTGGTCGGATTTATTCGAGGTGTCGAGAACTCTCGACGGGGACGAGCACGCCCGTTCCCGTTTTCCTCTTTTTTAAGGTTTCGGACGGATTGCTCTCGGAGATGCCGCAAACTCTCGGCGGAGACTGAGTACTCCCAACCCCGTTTTCTTTCTCTTTGAGCGTTCTAGGATCTAGGCGGTTTTTCCAGGCGTCTTACAGACTCTGGCGGTGCGGAACATCTGGTCTCGATAGTCAAAAATGCGCTCTATTTATACCGGTTTTCGGCTCGTGCGCTTGCGTAATTCGCCTATTGTTCTTACGGTTAACGGTATTTGCGTCATAGAACCGGCGTGCGCGACTCGAGTGTTTTCGGTATCGGTCGGTCGGTACCCGAGCGCGTCACCGGCTCTCGACGGTTACGCGCGCCTAACGGCGGTTTGATATTTACGCGCTTTGTCTATTGTTTAAAAATGGGCGCTCAGCGCCTCCGCATTTGCCCGACCGGTGTTCGTCGGGCGGCGGATTTCCGGCGGATCGGCGGCCGGGTAACGGTGCATTGACGGTGGAGGGATGCATCGTTACAAATTATTAGAAAAATGAAAGTTGGACGGTAGGGAGAAAAGGGGAGGAGGACTATTAAAGGTCTTGGAGTTGCACCGTGGAGGGAGAATTGAACTTCATCCAGAAGACCTCGATAGGGACGGCTAGAGAAAATCGGGAACCCGGGACAAAAAATGGAATAATTGAACCGGGTGGACTGATACGAAGGATATAATGGAATTGATCGAGGTCCACTATATCTGGACCGACGCGATAATCCTCGTCCGTAAGAGGCGCATGAAAAGGAGGAAATTGACTTAGGAGGTACCTGTACCAGCCTTCCCTGTCCTGGTCTTCGAAGAAAGACTCCGGGGAATTCGCGAGGATTGAGGTTGTTCGGAAAGGATAGGTGGACAGTCAGAAGGGGGAGGGGGAGTGGGAATTTGAGGTTGTTCGGAAAGGATAGGTGGACAGTCAGAAGGGGAAGGGGGAGTGGGAATTCGCGAGAGTTGAGGTTCGAGAGAAGGTGAGTGAAAACGCTCGGCGGAAGAGACGGGGGAATAAGAAGGAGATGAATAATCAAAAGAAAAACTAGGGGGACAAGGATGTGTATCGCGTGTTGGTGTGTTGATTAATCGCTGGACTCTTAATTTAAAAGAATGTTCATCTTACCAGAATCCTAGGTATCACACTAGGTATCATCTAGGTATCATCGGTATCATAGGTGAAGCGAGGGGGGGATTTAAGGCGGGAGGAGGCACGAACCAAGCATCCATCTCTTCCGTGGCAGCGGCACTGTCGTGTCTGTGTAGGGCGTTTACACACTTCCTCAGCCCGACAAATAATTGTTAGAAAACAACATTTGCGGGTCTGAAAAAATATGCGAGGTACAAGTGGCTGAATCGGGAATCGAACCCGAGTCTTTCGCTTTCCGGGCAACTGCTCTTACCACTGAGCTATTCAGACCTCGCACCTTACGCCACTCTAACACAGTACATACGACTCCAGAGCGATGTTGGAATCTCGCTCAATGGATGCAGTGCCGATTGTCACGGAGAGACGAAATCCCCAGCACGTCTCCAGAGCGGTCCAAATCATACCTAGATGATACGTAGTGTAATCACACCTAGGGACTCGTGAAAGGGGAAGGATTGCTTGAGTCTTACAATAAGCATGAATGCCAATCTTGACAGTGTTCAAGATCCTGGCTAATCAAGCTTAGTAAACATCGCAGGGTTGAATTAGAGAGTGCACTTCGGAGGTATGACTTTCATAGTGCAAGTAGGCATCTTATCATCATCCTGGAAGATCTCGTCGTATAATTCTGGCTTCGTTTGCCCTCCCCAAGAGTCAATGAATAGAAGAAACTTCTCTTTTCCCACGTAGGTTTCCAGACAATCATCGAGGAAGTCATTGTACGAGCTTGTGGTGAGCTTTCCAGATTTCGACGATGTAATGATGACGTTTTTATATTTTTTTGTGTATTCGTCCACCAACTTCTGAACCCTGGGTCCAAATATTTGTTGCCTCTTGCAAGCATACAAATACATGAGGCAATACTCGTCCAGATAGGGTTATAGCATATTGTGCCGTGTACGAATGCGTAATTTTGTTCATGTCTTGTCTTCTCACGAATTCGGTTTTACTTCCTTTTTGGGTGAGAGTCCTGTTGTAAGTTGATTGATATTGACACCCTGAAAAAAAATAGAAAGCACAACATAAATTACACATTTTATTTAGGTTCAAAGAAGAGGAAATATAAAATATATAATAACCAGAATTTAATTTAATAATAATACTAATAAATGTGTGTGCTTGGATATTACTTGAAAATTTGAATTTAATAACAAACTGTTTCTTTTAAGAGGAAGGAAAAAATAAAGTAAGAGAAAGGTAGAAAACAAAAAAAATAAAATTCTTTGGTAGACTCTTTACTTGTTGTGTGCGAAGGTGATGAATTTAAAAATTTCGCTGGATAAGCGAGCCAAGGTCTATCTCGTGGATTCGGCTGTGCGGAAAGGGTGGCTCGGAGATCCGCTCGGTTCCGATGGTGTTTGTTCGATCCACTCAAGGGCACACCACTTGTCACTTGCCCGCACGGATTTTGTAAAATTTCAACTTGTATAGCGTGAAACTCCTTGCACTAGTACAATCGCAGAGAGAACTTGTAAGAATAGACAAACTTTCGAAGACTTAATAAATCAGCGCGAGCTATAGACAGACTCGGTGCGACGGTTCGAGTCGAGAAGCGAAGATGAACTGATTTTTCTGTGGGAGGATTTCGCGTACGTTGAATCTTGGCGTCTCTTCGCGTACCCTCTCCATTAGGCAAGCAATATTCTTTTTTAACGAATCAATCTTTAAAATGGTGCCCCTCTCATGAGTTGAGGGCGTCTCCCTTCCAAAAGAAGATATTAATGACATAATCCTCGTCGAAATTAGGTATCAAACGCAAAGTTTGTGCGTGAAAGATCTCTGCAGAGGCCAAGGTTTCGTCAATCGTCACTACCTCTTTTTGAGAAACGAATTTGGTGACTTTTCGTTGACGAATTCCGTGCCTTTTTTTAAATTTCGTCACCCATCGATCAGAAGCTTTGAATTTAAAATCTGGATATTGTTCTGCAGCAGCCAAAGCCCACTGCTGTAAATTTCTGGTCGTGACTTGTTGATAACTTTGCCTAGTTTCAACGAAACGGTCGTATGTCCAGGAATCGATGACAGAATATTTATCGAAAGTTTTCGACCCTTTTCGACTGCTTCTTTCCACCGCGATAAATACTCAATTTTTTTTAAGCGACGACATCCTTTCTTTTGCAAAGTTTGCAAACTCTACGTAGGATGTGCTTTGGCTATGTTAATGACTTCTATTTTATAGTCAAAAGAAATATACTCCGTCTATCTGCTTTTTTTTTGGTTCTGGTTCATACTCGTCCGATAAATCATCTTCTTCGACTTCTTTAAAACTCATTTCTTCATACTCTTCATTCATATGAATTACTTCCTATTCAATCACAAGCTTTTTCTCGCCCAACATTTCTAGTGTATTTTCATAAAGTTCTTTTCCTATCAGCATAGCTTCGTGAGAAATTGTTGCTGAAGATTCCGATGCAATTAAATTATTTTCTGCAAGCAATCCTTCGTAATATACCACTGCATCCTTCAATCGCAATTTCGACATTTCGCTGTGCATTGAATCTTCAGGAATTTTCTCTTCAACCTTCGAAGGGCCAGGAATTTCTTCACTAGTCAACATTTTTCACCGAAATACGTTTTTTTCCTTTATATCACGACACTACGGAATACGTCCGATCACAGCAATGTTCAAAAATGAACTGCCGAAGACGCTCCCGACTTGTTTCGACCTGTTTCGACCCGTTGGCTGGGATATATATCTTTTGTCTACGGGACCAGCTGCACATGGTCAGATAAAAACCGTTACCTCGAAACGAATATCTCTTACCTACACTTTCTTGTACACACACACCCTGTTCACTGTGTATATCTTTTGTATTAGGTATATCCTTTATATTGAAAAATCGGCCACTGGAGAGTCCGCCATGATCGGCCAAGTTGACAGTTTTATTATTCACTTGAGTTTTATCTTAAGCAGATAACGCGCAAGGGTGGTCTAGCAGGCGAGCACGTGGTATCGAATGTCGCGAGTTTCAGTCGCGGATCATAGTTACATCTATAAGATATCACTCTAGTTCTTAGAAGGGCCTTTATTCGAGACTCTTCCTATAACGCGTTTTCACTAGACGACTTCCAAGAAAAAATATTATTTGATCTATTTATTTGTCTCTTGCATGCGTACTGTTTAGAAATAAGATAACACTCTAGTTCTTAGAAGGGCCTTTATTCGAGACTCTTCCTACAACGCGTTTTCACTAGAGGACTTCCAAGAAAAAATATTATTTGATCTATTTATTTGTCTCTTGCATGCGCACTGATTAGATTTTGAGCCTTCTCATGGTTCTCGTGGTATCTTTTAGTTGCTGTTTAAAATTCTTGGTCTTCTAGGGGACCTTTGTTCGAATATTTATCACGCATGGTTTAGATTCTGAAATATTAGTCTCGCCTGCTAGATATTCCTTTAGTTTATTGTTTATGCTAAGTGCAAAGAGTTCCAGAGCGTAGGCGTTTAATATTACGTAATGTTTAAAGACAAATGTTAAAAATTTCTATTTTTTCAATAAAATAACTTGTAAATGAATAAATTTTTATTTAGAAGTAAAAAAATATTTATTGGATGATTATTCGGACGAAAAAAAAAGAAAAAAAAATCATGTTATAAGGATCGAACCTGCGACTACGGGCATGCGAGTCGGACACGCTACCGCCTTAGCCAGACGGCCGCTTGACAGGTGAGAAAACTTTCTTATGTATAAGCTACTTGGAAAATTTTAAGACGCTTTTTCTCGGAATTGGCTGGATAGTGCGCCCTATGACTGTATCTTTTAGTTGCTGTTTAAAATTCTTGGTCTTCTAGGGGACCTTTGTTCGAATATTTATCACGCATGGTTTAGATTCTGAAATATTAGTCTCGCCTGCTAGATATTCCTTTAGTTTATTGTTTATGCTAAGTGCAAAGAGTTCCAGAGTGTAGACGTTTAATATTACGTGAATGAAAAGAATCGTGGAGTCCACCGAACGTAACAGGGGCGTATTCTAATTCTAAGAATGGGAATCTCCAAAACTTTGACGAATTGAATTTGCGCAGAAGTGGGGATTTTTCAATTTTAGCAAATTAAAAATGTGCCAGTGTCTTCGTTAGGCGGGGTGTTTCTCCTACTTTTCATGTTTCACCCGTGATCATATTTACACCCTAAGGGTACACTACCATCACAAGAAGGCTGATCCCAAACTGAATTTCCCAACCCGTGCCTTCCCCTTGTAAAAGGATCATGTATTAAAGCTTTCTCGGTAATCGATAAACACCCGTGATGATCGTCCATTGGTGAGCTCGATATTCGTTCAAAGATTCCTTGCACATGATTAGATTAGAAAAAGGTCCTATTTTCCTACGATTATTTTTATTGCTATTGGTGCAGCTGTGTTTATTGAATATTTGTTGGAAAATTTTTTATTATTATAAAAGGATCATGTATTAAAGCTTTCTCGGTAATCGATAAATAATCTGGTTTGTTTAATTATGTAGATGTAAATGGAAGAGTATTGTTATTGTTATTTAATGAATCGCTTTCTGGTATTAATTCTCCGTTTTCTTCGATGTCTGAAAGATATAAATGGAATTCATCGTTTTCTTCTTCTTCTTCGCTATCGGATTTCTCTAATAATTCAGCAATTAATTGTGCATCTTCAGGGTTATCTGGGTCTAAAAGTTTCTTGTTTTTTAGGACTTTACAATTTACTTCTTCGATATTTACAGGATTTCTTGATAATGCGTCTGCTTTTATGTTTGTTTTCCTGCTTTATATACAACATCGTAATCATATTCTGCCAATTTTAATCTCCAACGAAGTATTCGCATATTTGCGTCTTGTGCATTTTTAAACCACATCAAAGGTTTATGATCTGTGACTAAAGTGAATTTTCTTCCGTATAAGTATGGTCGAAAATGTTTAACGCAATATACAATAGCTAGTGCTTCTTTTTCGTATGTATCGTATTTTAATTCATTACCTGTTAAGGTTCGTGAGGCGTATGCTATCGGTAGGTCTTTTTATTGAATATTTGTTGGAAAATTTTTTATTATTATAGATGCAGCTGTTTGTTGGGTATTACGCTAGAAAATTTTATATTGTTATTGATGCAGCTGTTTGTTGGGTATTTCGTTAGAAAATTTTATATTATCTTGTCGATGCCTCTTTATTTTTCCGCTGGCAAATTCTACTAAGGAATATCTATTGATTTTTATTTATCTCGAGGAGACCGACATAGTCTCCACCGATCCTTTACGTTGCTCTGTTTACTGAACGAAGCGTTTGTCTCACCAATCGACGATCATTACCGACACTTCGCGGAAGGAAGGAATCGTGGAGTCGCCCGGACGTAACACCCCCGGATCTGTGACTAAAGTGAATTTTCTTCCGTATAAGTATGGTCGAAAATGTTTAACGCAATATACAATAGCTAGTGCTTCTTTTTCGTATGTATCGTATTTTAATTCATTACCTGTTAAGGTTCGTGAGGCGTATGCTATCGGTAGGTCTTTATTTATTTCTCCTTGTGAAAATATTCCTCCAACGGCTATTCCTGATGTATCGGTCGTTAGAATAAATGGTTTGGAAAAATCTGGATATTGTAGTACTGGTTCTTCGCATAGTTTTTGTTTTAGAATTTTAAAAGATTCTTCCTGCACGGATGTCCACTCAAAGCGGGTATCGTTTTTTAATAAATTTGTTAGTGGTTTGGCGAATTTGGAATTGGTTTTACTCCGTCCTTACTGATTACGTGTCCTAGATAGGTTACTTCTGTTTTTAAAAATTCGCATTTATCTGGTTGTAATCTTAAATTAGCTTCACAAAGACGTTCCATTAAAGCGTTGTATTTCCTTTCGTGTTCTTCTAACGATGTTGCATAGATAACGATATCGTCCATATAAACGAATAATTCTTTGCCTTGTAATCCAGTTAATACTAAGTCCATTAGGCGCTGGAAAGTAGCCGGAGCATTTTTTAGACCGAACGGCATTCGATCAAATTCATACTGTCCAAAAGGAGTAGTGAAAGCTGTTTTATGACCATCTTCGCGGTTCATTTTTATTTGATGAAATCCAGATGCTAAATCGCATACTGAAAAATATCGAGCTCCTCCTAATTGGTCTAATATATCAACGATATTTGGTAAAGGATATGCATCTCCGATAGTTTTATCATTTAAAGCGCGAAAATCTAATACCATTCTCCATCGTTTATTTCCTTTGGAGTCTTCTTTCTTAGGTACAATCCATATAGGCGTGTTATATGGCGATTGTGAGTGTTTTACAATTCCTCTTTCCAACAGTTCTTCTATCTGCTTGTTTATTTCCTCTTTATGAATTTGCGGAAATCGATACTGACGAGTGTTTATTGGTTGGTCATCTATAGTAGGTATTCGATGTTGTAATACGTGAGTTGCGGTTAATTTTTCTCCAGGAATATGAAATCTATCTTGACTGTCCATTATTAATTTTATAATGCTTTTCTTTCTATTGTACTTCATTTAAATGCTCTAATCGTAACGATTCTATGATTTCGGCGAGTCGATTCTTCCCTTTTTCTTCGGAGATTGTTGGACAATTATGCAAATTATAATTTTCAACTTCTTGTTTTGTTTTATATCTTGTTTTGCGTTTTCGCGTAAATTTCTCTAAAATTTCTTGAGATTTATTTAACAAGGATGTAAGGATTTTTGAAGACGGTTTATTTTTATTTTTCATATTTCGTAGATTTGAATTTTTAATATTTAAATTATATTTTTGAGCCTATTCAAGGAGGTCTTTTATTGTAACATGAGAAGTTTTTAATTTATTATCATTTTCTTCTTTAAATAATCCAACCTTAGGAAATTTGGTATCCAGAGAGGATAAAGGACTTTCCCCTTTTTAGAATAAGATTTTGCCGAAATACGTAGTGAGGTTTGGTAATTTCCCTCCTCGCAATCGACGGAGCTAGGATTTTCTGACAAGGTTTGGAAATTTCCCTCCGAAATCTTAGAATTATTCTCTTCTTGAGAGGATTGGTAATTTGTCTCTTCGAGGGTTTTTAAATTAATTAAATTTTTAGGAGAGGTTTGGTAACTTCCCCCTCCAGGAATGGTTGGATTTATTGGATTTTTAGGAGAGGTTTGGTAATTTCCCTCTCCAAGGATTTTCGAATTGTTTGATTTTTTAATTTTTCTCTCAGTTTTATTTTTCATCTTGTCTTCATTTTTAATTTCATTCTTATTTTTATTTCCTTCTTGATTTGAGGTTTTTTCTTCGTCTTTCTAATTGATTTCTTCGATAATAATATTTTCTTCATTTTCATTTTCACCTTTGTTTTCAATATTCATGTAATTTTCATAATCGAATTCATTATGTGTTAGCGAGAGAGGTGGACGCGAGAGTGAGGAGTACTGCTAAATGTAATCTCGATGAGTAAGGAGGAAGCGGAACTGTATGAAAGACGAGCGACTTGACAATACGTAATTTATTAAAATAACTTTGTACATTTTCGCGGTTCGCAATAAGCTAAAGCAAGAGCGACTGTATTGAGAGCGGTCAACTCTTTCATCCCGAATTCTTAGAAATCATCGATCGGCCGAGCTATATCTCCTATCGCTTTAAACTCGATCTCGTTCAAGGCGCCTCGTCTTCCATCGTCTTTAATTTAATTTCGAACATCCCGCCCGCCTCGTCAGTAGCATTTGGCGAAATTTCTCTTAATTTGTACATAAGGAATCCCGGGAGTGAACGTTATTATTGCGCGATGTCGAGAGAAGACGAGAGACCTCAGTGCAGTGCAAAGTGATCGAGACATGAACCATGGAGTAAGCAGAAGTACTCCCCGAGAAGAGCGTGGCGAAGAGAACGGTATGTAGTACAGAGGTGAGTATCCGAGCTCGCGGCCGCCCACCCTTTTCTACTGTAATCACATGGCGCGATGTTAAGCCCGTCCGTTGCTTGATTGAACTGCTGGCGACGGGTCGCCGTCGCGCTTGCCTATTATTAACACATAATAATATGAGTATAGATAGAGAATAAAAAATTAATATTATTATATGCATGTTGTAAATTCTAAGTTAGAAAAACGTGAACCGCTTGAGCGATCAAATTTGAGCCTCCTTGCTTGCCTCGCTATCGGCGACCGGCAAAAGAATGAGCTTTACTATAGGCCGGGTTAATTCTGTGGTAGCCGTACGGAGGGTCACAACACGGATTTGACCGTCTTCTCCGGGATGGATCCGAATGATGCGTACCAAAGGCCATTTCGTCGGTGGCAGGTTTTCGTTTCGGATGAGGCATAATCGGCCGACTGTGAAGCCCGATTCCTTGTTCCACCATTTAGGGCGATGTATTAGCGAGTGGAGGTATTCCTGGGACCATCTTTCCCAGAAATGGTCCCGCATCTTTTGAAGGAGCCGCCAACAGGCCAGCTGGTTCATCGGCTGGTCCAGTAGGGAAGGTTCAGGTATGGCGGTCAGAGCGGATCCCACGAGGAAGTGGTCTTGCGTGAGGGCGGAGAAGTCTTCCGGATCATCTGAAAGAGCCTGAAGAGGTCGTGAATTAAGGCACGCTTCTACCTGAGCGAGAAGAGTGCTCATCTCCTCGTAGGTCAGGGTTGCCTCAAATGATGCTTGAGAGACTTGACGGCAGCCTCCCAAATCCCGCCGAAATGAGGAGCTGAAGGCGGATTGAATCGCCATTTAATTCTGTCGGCGGCGAGCTGTCCGATGATCGCCCGTTGTTCGGGACTGATGACTGCGAAGAAGGCCCGTAGCTGTGTGTCAGCTCCCACGAACGTCGTCCGGCAGTCACTGTGGATGGTTTGGCACAATCCGCGACGAGAGGTGAAACGACGCAATGCCGTCAAGAAGGCCTCTGCCGTATAGTCCGATACGACCTCCAGATGCACAGCCCTTGTGGATAGACAGACGAATACTGAGATGAAAGCCTTGTGCGCTCGATGGCCTCGTCCTTTTGTTGTCCGCAGCAAAATAGGTCCGGCGTAGTCGAGCTGGCGTCACCCGCTCGCAAGGCAGGCTGCCCATCAGCTGCTGTGGCGTCGCCGCCCGCCAACGCACACAAGTCACGCAGCGAAGAATTTGTTGTTTTACGATGGCTCGGCCTCTAGGGATCCAATAACGTTGTCGGATCATCCCCAGGGTCATCTATACTCCGCCGTGCAGCGTCCGACGGTGGCACGCCTCGACTATTAGTCGAGTGAACGTCGACTCGCTAGGCAGGATGATGGGGTAGCGCTCATCGTAATCCAGGATGGCGTGCTTGAGTCCTCCGATGCGGAGGATGCCCAGGCGATCTAGAAAAGGACTGAGTCTTATAAGTGGACTAAATTTACCCGGTCCGCGGTCCTTTCGCATGGCCTTTAGTTCGTCCTTGTACTTGGTAGATTGGACCAGCCGGAGCCACAATAGGCGTTCGTTCTCCAGCTCGGCTGTCGATAAAACATTACCGGAGAGTTGCTCAGCCTCGTCCGCCGCTGGACCGGCATTTCCTCGTTGCGGGAGCCATCGTCGGCACCACGCTGTCACACGCAGCAGTCGATGGTAGGAAGAGAACCGCAGCAACTCAGTGGGTTCTTCGTCAGGCGAAGGCTGAGCTTCGGCCACATGAACGCGGGTTCGTTCTTCGGGCAGATTCTCATAGGTAACCAGCCCGCTTGAAGCGGGCCAAGAAGAATTCCCTAGCTGGAGCCACGTGGGACCTTGCCACCATAGATGATGATTTACCAGTTCACCAGGAGAAAGTCCTCGCGTAGTCAGCTGGATTATCCCGTTCAGGGATGTGGTGCCATAGAGCGCCGGGAACTGTAGTCTGGATTTCGGCCACGCGGTTGGCGACATAATTCTTCCAGCGTGAGGGATGTCCCCGAATAGTGCGTATTTATTTCGGGCGTGAGTGAGCGCGAGAGTGAGAGTGAGACCATCAGGGAGCGCAACAATATATATATATACGTTTTTAGTATATTAATTAATCAAACAATTAAATGATACAGTACGGCGCATTCGCTTATGTTCTCTCTTATTTTACACGATCGAGAATATATTTACTGTGACTGCTAAGTTAAGTCTGTTTCTATTACTCTGTTTGATAAAATTTCAATTACTTTTTTTTTTTGTTAAAATTATTATCGTGATTCGTCTTCCAATTCTGAGGTTTCGATAAGTAGAGCGTTGTCCGAACGTGGGCAGCAAGCCGGGCGAGAAAAGCGGCAGCGCTGAGTTCTAGACGATGTAGAGTAATCTGTCGAATAGGAGCGACTTTAGTTTTAGCGGCTATCAAGCAAGTATGCCAGTCATTGTTGTTCTCGGTCCTCAGGTAAATGACGGCAGCATAGGCGCGCTCGGAAGCGTCGGCGAACCCATGGAGCTCAGTTTCGCCATCGAGTGCGCGCGGGCCGATCCACCGAGGAATCCGGATTTGTTCGAGCAGGGGGAGCTCGTTTTGATAATCTTGCCACCGTTTGACGGATGCTTTGTCGAGGAGGTTGTCCCAGTCGATGCCTTGCAACCAGGTAGCCTGAAAGGCGATTTTACAGTTCACAACAGCGGGCGCCAGCCATCCTAGCCGGTCGAAGAGTCGCATTGTTAAGGAGAGAACTGATCGCTTTGATATGTTCGCCACCGAGATCGTCCGCGTGGCGAATGAGAAGCAGTCCGTCCCGGGATGCCATTGAAGTCCGAGTGTGGCGTGGGTTTCAAGTTGAGTGACGAGATTTATTAAATACTCATCGTAATTTGTTCGATGGAACACGAGCTATTTTTTCAAAAACCAGCTCATATGGAATATGCTTTGTTGCTTCATGTACGCTCGTATTATAATTAAACATGGCAAGGCTGATCCATCCCATTGTTATTGTTCGTTCGCGTATTGTTTTAAATATTCGCCTAATGCTCGCCACCGAGATCGTCCGCGTGGCGAATGAGAAGCAGTCCGTCCCGTGATGCCATTGAAGTCCGAGTGTGGCGTGGGTTTCATGTGGTCGCCAGGCACGAGGCTCGCGTTGCATTTGATGTTTGATAGGCACTTCCGCAAGTATAGAAAACTCGTTCGCCGACCATTTCCGTAGAGGGAAGCCGCCCGCCGTGCAGAGTCCTGTCAGCTGGCGCTGAAGCTCCCGAGCCTCATCGAGGGTGGCGGCACTCGTGAGGATGTCATCCATATAGACGTCGCTGCGGATAACGGATGCTCCTATAGGATATCTCTGCTCTTCGTCGCTGGCGAGTTGTTGAAGAATACGCATTGCTAGAAATGGCGCACAAGATAGCCCGTAAGTCACCGTATTTAAACGGTATTCCTGGAAATCGGCTTGCCTGTCGTAGCGCAATATGATCCTTTGCAAGTCACGGTCGTCAGGATGGACCAAAATCTGACGGTACATTTTTTCGACATCTGTGGCCATACGATCTACAAAAGCTTCTGCAATGATAACAGAAGTTTGATTTGGTAATGGTATTCCCATGCAAAATTTAGTTAATTGGTCTTGCAATGTTAAAATATATTCGTTTCCTCTTTCGGTTTTAGGTAAAGGGCCTACGATATCCATGGCTACTTTATCAAAAGAAGATCCTGGTGTATCTGTAATTATCATTGGTTGTTTCGGGGCAGCAAATTAAGGCCGACCAGGAGGCGCCAATTGAGCGAATCGCCTGAAGCTGTTGTCGTCGAGCCGTTGAAGACGACGCGTAGCTTTGTCGAGGTACTTGACTCCCACATGACTCCGTGGTGGGGCAGGTAGCTCACGCGCTCTCCTGTTGGTTCTGATTGACCGGGCCCATGTGGCCCAAGGCCTCATACTGTTGCATGAAGTCTTCGTAGAGTTGATACAGGCGATGATCCCTGTCAAATCTTTTCTCCATGCCGGAGAAAACTCGCTGAGCGGAAAAACGCGTTGAAGAGAGGTCCGGCAGCGGCGCGACGACCGGCAACCGAACGAGGTATCGTCCCTCAGCTGTGTGAGCGTGGGTTTCGTTGTAGAAATTCTCACACTCTTGATCCTCTGGAGTCAGTTGCGAGCCAGAGACGGGCAGTTCTTCTTGCTGCCAGAATTGACTTACGAAAGAAGACAAGTCTTCGTCCGTTTGGCAATGGTACGACTGAGCGTTGCGCTGCATTGTTTCGCCAGTTGTCCCCGCGAGTCCAGACAGAACCCTGAAATCGGCTAAATTAGGCCCCGTTTGGGAGGGGCGAGAGGTCGAAAGTACGGGCGTATTCTAATTTTAAATCTTTGGTTATATTTCGTAAATCTGTTAAGATTTTAACAATTTGATTGAGAGTAGCCGTAGGGCTTCTCGCTGTTCTTCGCTGACAGGTAAAGCCACATGATAATGGTTTTTATGTTTTATGGCCTTGATCTTTCCTAGAACAAGAGATCCTAGGTTTGGAAGCTTCTTTCGTTCGAAAAGTTTTTGTGAGCCTGAATATAAAGATCTTCCCTGGGTGTCGACGAAATATATCATATTATCTTTTCGTAAAAATAATATTTCTCGAGAGTCTATGACGTTACCATGAATTACTCTATTTTCAATATATGCGGGTTTCGTTTCTCTTGATTTTAAATTTTTGTTAATAATATTTTGTTCGTTTTCTTCCTCGTCTTCTTTTTCATTGTCAGAATCTTTATCAGGCGGATCATTTCTTTTTGCGATTTCTTCGATCTCTCCCTCGTCGCTGTGCAATTCGTCGGTTATTTTATTTTGCTCAATATTTTGTCTTTCAGTTTGGTTTTTTGTTTGAATTTTATTTTGGGGAAGGCACGGGTTTAACAAGGGGAAGGCACGGGTTGGGAAATTCAGTTTGGGATCAGCCTTCGTGTGGTGGTAGTGTACCCTTAGTGTGTAAATATATTAAAGTCATAGGGCGCACAATCCAGCCAATTCCGAGAAAAAGCGTCTTAAAGTTTTCCAAGTAGCGCGTAAAGTTTAGGTGTTCGAATAGTAGTAATAATAGAAATTTATAAACAAGTGTTCAAACAGAAAATATATTAAAATTGTTCGTTTCGAAGTAAACGCAGTGATAATTTCTTTATATTCCCCGGACCCGGGTAGGAACTCTGGTAGATTGTTTCAGATTGTTCCGGGCTTTGGTATCCATTAAGGGTGCCGATTATTCTGATAGAAGCTGCTTGGCGAACTAATCGCAATCGTCGTGCCAGTAAAGACGTGATCATCGACGAGTCGGAACCCTGATCTAAGAGGGCACGCGCGGTGTACACGACTCCGTCTTAATCTGTTACGCGAACGCGAGCTGTAGCTAGAAGCACTGTTGCTTCTTGAGACCGCTGCGCGAAGTGCAAGGATGTCGCGACTTCGCTTTTTTAAAATGCATCATGCAATGTCGTGTGGTGACGCGCGCGACACGATGAGCTTGTTTTCTACGAGGTACACTCACTTAGTTTATGCTTGCCGAGGCAGTTGAAGCAAAGATTGTTAGCTTCAACGTGTTGTCTCCTTTCCGCGGCGGTCTTGGCCTTGTAGCCGTCACAAAACATGATGTAGTGATCTTGACTGCAGATAGAGCACTGTCCGCGTTTGTTCGCGGGTTTACGAGCATGAAGTACGCGCGTCGGACGCCCCGATTTTAGACTTGACTTCGCAGGGCTAGTCTCCGGTTGACTAGACTGCAAGGATTCGAGCGTATGAAGCCGACGGTCTATGAATTGTTGCAACGCGGTATATGACGGAGGTTCCGTCGTATCACTGATAGAACTTTCCCATTCGCGACGCGACCGGGAATTAAGGAGATCCACGACGAGATGAACGAAGAGATCCTCGCCGCGCGTTATCGGCCGTCCGATGCTTTCGAGAGCGCCGACGGTGCTCATTACCCCGTAATATAATTTTCGCAATTCGGTAGCGGATTCACTCTTGAGTTTCTCAAGAGCCGAAAATCGCGAAATGTAAGAACGAACTAGAAGACGTTTATTCTCGTAATATCCTGTCAGGATTTTCCACGCGCGATCGAAATTCTCGGCTGTCGTCGGCAAACTGCGGATTAATAGTTCCGCCTCATCTTTCAACCACGTCTTCAAATAGTGAAGCTTCTCGACTTGAGCTGTGGAGGCATCCTTCACGATGAGTGAGTCGAAGAGATCCCGGAAGAAAGGCCACTCCTCGTACCGAACCGAGAACTGTGGCAGCTGGATCCGCGGCAGGGTCGTGCGCGAGGTCTGCACGAGATTTGCGCCGACGGCAGGCGCTGCCGCGCTGACCTTATCCTTCAGGGAGCGGAGTATATCGAGGAACATACTCTTCTGTGCGATGTAAAATTCCTCCGTAAGGAACTGCATGTCCTTCTTCAGGTAGTCATGTCCTGCCAGGGCCTCCCTGTATGTGGCGAGGAGCTTGTCGTGCTGGGTGTCGAATTTTTCCCAGTTGGATTCGAGGGCTTGTAGACGCGCTTCCACTAAGCCGATCGTATAGTGAGCAGAGCCTACCCTTTTCAAGTTCTCGTACTAGCGAGCGATGTGCCCGTAGAGGTCGAACTGCATGCTGATGGCAGCTTCCATGTCCTTACTCATCTTGAAGTTTCAGATGCAAGTTCTCCGGAGAAGCACAGAAGAACTCACAACTGGCACTGCACTAACTCCACGTACCGGCACCGGACACAGAGAATCCGGCTCGAAAAACAGCAAATGTTAGCGAGAGAAGTGGACGCGAGAGTGAGGAGTACCGCTAAATGTAATCTCGATGAGTAAGGAGGAAGCCGGGGGGTGGCAGCCCCTGATTGGGCGCCACTGATGTCAGTTTAAAGCGCAGTGATAGGCTTGGAATGGCGAAAGGCTCGCGGCTCGCAATAAGCTAAAGCAAGAGCGACTTTATCGAGAGCGGTCATCTCTCTCATCCCGAATTCTTAGAAATTATCGATCGGCCGCGCTATATCTCCTATCACTTTAAACTCGATCTCGTTCAAGGTGCCTCGTCTTCCATCGCCTTTAATTTGATTTCGAACATTATGTATAATTGTTTTGTAAGTGGTTTCTTCTTTTTCCTTATTCATTGGCTTTTCTGGACTGTTTAGTGCCTCGATTTTTGAATCATGGTCATCTAATAATTCGCCCAATGGTTTTAGGCGCAAAGTCGGAACATGTACTTCCGTCTCTTTATCTAAAGTACTTATAACGTTTAAATATGCCTTTCCAGAAACGTTCTCCACGATGGTGTCTCCCAAATAAATTCCATGTGCCACCTTTAATCTCGGTATGTATCCTACTTTTAGTTCTGGATTTTCTATTCTTACATAAAATAATGATTCGGATCGCGGAGCTACTATAATGGCTTCAGGTGATAAGAAAGGTATGTTGATTCCGGAGACATCCAAGTGCCCTTGTGCGTAATCTATTTTCGATAAAGTTTGTTTAAAGAAATCGTTTCCTAATATGCCGGATTGTGAAATTGGAAAATCATTAGATACTATATGAAATATAACCGGTGTTTCGAAAAGAGTTAAAATAATTTCACCTAAGGTGTACACAGGATAATTATTTATGCCATTCAATTTGAGGATATTAGTGTAATTAATATTTATTTCTTCGGGAACGAGATTTTCTTTAATTATATTAGGTCCAGATCCCGTGTCTAGCATAAAAGTTATACGAGTAGCTAAGTTATCGATGTTAATTTGAACGGTAGGCACGCGACTATGTTTGTCGAGATTTACAGTCACGGGCCTTATGGTAGTTCTGTCCTTGTCTACTTGGCTACCTGAGTTTTGGACGGGTGCGGCTCTCGTTCGGACCCCTGCTGTGCAGGAATCGTGGAGTCGCCCGGACGTAACACCCCCGGCTTTAGAGAAATGTTGGGGAAAAGCCCAACATCCGCAGAAAAAAGAAAATGGATTCCTTCCTTTTGCGGTTAACTACAATATCGTAAATTGCATGTGGTTTCGTACATGCTGATTTGTTTATTAAGAAGGAGGAAAAAGAAGACGACCATCAAAACCTTTTTTTTCTTTCGTCCTTCTTTTACAAAAATATATATACAATATATGTTTTTTTTTTACTTTTTCTTTTAAATTTTCTTGTAATAACAAGAACTTTTCTCACAATAACAATAATTCTTCTCGTATTAATAAAATTTTTTTATAATATTTTTTATTAATACATTTATTAAAGAGTCTTAATACAAAACTATCTTTTCTTATATGTGCCCATTTATGGCGTAAGAGAAAAAGGAAACTGTATATGTCATAACGTTTACCTGACCAACATCAGTAGTCTCAAATCTTCAGATGGAGATTTTATTGCTTTGAGAGAGATAGGATATTTTTTTTCTTCTTCCCATTTTTTTCTCTGGTTATCATTGTCCTCCGGACAACGCAGGTTCAGCTTGTCAAGAAGGCTCTCGATGCTTGGCTTGAATTCTCATTTACTGTGAGTAATTAGCCATTTATTGTTATTGGTTGTATTATTCTGTCGGCAGGATTTTGCATCATGACCAGATTTTAGAAATAATTGGCAAGTTATTATTCTTCCTTGAACTGTTTACCGGTCGGTAAAGTTGTGGATCGCGGAAGCGGCATTTCTCTGCTCCATGCCCACGTTTTTTACAAATTTGACATACTAATATCGCGGTTCCTAAATCAATCTGGTTGTTAACTTGTTGAGATGTTTGCAAATATTTCCTACAGTTACTATCTACATGCCCTTCCTTATAACACATTTGACAGACTTCCTTTAGGCTGTTAGTTTTTTGTCTACCTGAAATGTTATCTATTCCCTGTCGCACATCTGTCATTGCTCGGAGCTTTCTCTCTATCCTTATAGCGTCAGCTGCAGTTTCTTGTACATCTAATAAATTTCTTGCAACTCTTTGCTTAATTTCTGTTTTTAGCCCTCTAATAAAACACTTGCACAATGTCCTGTTCTAATGATGTTTTAATATTTTGGTCAGATGACATGTTTCCCGAACTTCTATATGCTTCTAAAATTTGTTTCCCAAGAATTTTTACTCTATTTGTATAAGTACTTACATCTTCATTCCTCTTTTGATATATACAACCCAATTTCCCTTGTAATTAATAAACGTTTCTTGCTGGTCCGTAAATTTGTTTTAAATATTTTGTTTACTTGGAAACGCTATTAAAATCTTGGTCTTGTATAGTTCGGCGAGCCTCACCTATTATCCTAATTTTTATTATTTTGGTAAATTGTGGTTCAGCCTTACTAGGCAACATAGATTTTACTTCTTCACATCCCTTGATAACATAATTTAATGGAATGTTTTGACCGTCAAAATAAGGGACGGCTTCGACCGCGTATTTCAAAGTAGCGAAGGGGTTATTTTGAGTCATGTTGCCGTCGGTACCGCTCGGGCTTTCCGTTCTTTTATTAAATTCAGGTAAAATAGTCTTATCGCAGGAATCGGCAAAATGAGACTCGGACGCTGTTTCGCTAAACCTTTTTTCGAAATCTTTTTCAATTACTGTTTCGTCTAATGAAAAATTAATGTCTCTATTATCGGATTTATTAGAAGTAGAAGTGTGGTGTGTTTCCGACTTGTTAGATTTTGTTCGATTGTATGTTTCTTGAGCAAGCTGAAAATTTCGTTCTACTTCAACTTTATTAGCTATACCTCGTGTCCCTTTACTCATTCCAGTTTAAAAGATTGCACATTACAATCCCGAACGAGCCCCCAAAATTTAAAGAACAGTATGTTACGTCCAGACTCGGGAAAGGATGAATCGACGGAAGGGCGCAACAACTATCTTTTATTATCCCGAAGTTAAACGTCTTGTGGCGTTTGGAATCGGGTCGAACGAACTGACAGGTCTGATCGCAGGTAAACGTTTGAGTCGCTATTACGCTGGTTATTCAGACGTTCGTTCGGTGGTCCCTTTTCCAGAGAATTTAATATATTTTACGCGGGATGGGACCAAGTGCGATCTTTCGATTAGGAATGAGTGGGGGTTTAAGAAAGGATAATTCTTTCATTTAAATTAATGAAGTATGAATTTATTCATATTTTAAAATAAATGATAGATGTACATGATTATATAAAAATAAAAATAAAATATTGTTGATTATAATTTCTCGGTGGGTGTACGTGTGTGTGTGTGTGTGTGTGTGTGTGTGTGTGCGCCCGCGCGCGTGTGTGTGTTTTAGTTTGCGGGTGTTACATTAATACGGAGGACATCAGTCCGAATGCAAGGAAAAGATTCTATCGTTAATTTTTAGGTTCTGACCGGTTAGTACAATATAGAGTTTTAATTAATCAAACAAAACAGAAATAAAAGCGCGTGTGTGTATGAATGAGGTAGGAAGTAAGGATCATAGAGAAGGAGTGAAAGGAGATTTAATTTAGTTTAGTCCTGATAGGACGAATCTGATTCTAAATCAGGTAGTTCTTTGCAGAACTCCTCTATAGCTTTTTCGACATCGTCTGATTCCGAAAACTGCGGGGAAAAAGGGGATGAATTATTCAGGAGGATTGTAGATAATGACGAGAATGATCTTGGGGAGGAAGGTGGTTCAAGGGAAAGGAGTTCGAGGGAATATACTGGGGAGTAGCTTGGAGAAAAATGGTATTGACTGATCTGGTTCTCACTACGGAACCATTGTAAATAATAAGGTTTTAGTCGCGTATATACATAATAATCGAATAGTTAAAGCTTACTTTTTGCTGTTAATTCGATAATGAAGAAGCGGCGATTTTTCTTCGGCTCTAGGTCTCGTGGTGTGTTTGGACCTTCGGTTGATAAATGCAAATGGTGGTGAGACGCCGCTGGAAGACACTGGTTTTTACAACTAACCCGCGAGTTACGACACAGAACAAGAGTACTCAGATTGAAAGTTGCAGAAATAAGAGCGTGATGTGTTTGCGAGTTCTCTTTTTATAATCTTATTTTTGGGGCGTATACTAATTCTAAGAATGGGAATCTTCCAAAACTTCGACGAATTGAATTTGCGCAAAAGCGGGGATTTTTCAATTTTAGCAAATTAAAAATGTGCCAGTGTCTTCGTTCTCCTACTTTTCACGTTTTACCCGTGGTGATCGTCCATTGGTGAGCTCGATATTCGTTCAAAGATTCCTTGCACATGATTAGATTAGAAAAAGGTCCTATTTTCCTATGATTATTTTTATTGCTATTGGTGCAGCTGTGTTTATTGAATATTTGTTGGAAAATTTTTTATTATCATAGATGCAGCTGTGTTTGTTGGGTATTTCGGTAGAAAATTTTATATTATCTTGTCGATGCCTCTTTATTTTTCCGCTGACAAATTCTACTAAGGGATATCTATTGATTTTTATTTAGGAAAAACAATTGTTATGCTACAAACAGCTTACAAAAAAGCTGCTGTGAATAAAACACAAGTTTACGAATGGTTTTCCCGTTTTAAACGAGGCGAAATGTCGATTGACGATCAATCTCGTTCCGGGCGCCCTTCAACTCGTTTCATGCCCAAATCTTCCGATAATTCGCTGACAGAAACTCCACGACACTCTAGTTAACTCCACAAGTTCATCAATGGTCCTACAGCGGTCTTCCCAGATGGCTTGACGAATTCTTACTACATTTTCTTCAGTTCGGTTGGTCGAAGAACGCCCGGAACGAGGCGATGATCGTCAATCAACATTTCGCCTCGTCTTTTTATCCCTGCTTCATAGAAAGTAGCAGGACGAGTACGAAGTTAATTGCGCACGAGGTCTTTCAGCTCAACGTCGTTGGAAAACCTTTCTCCCACGCTAAGGCTTTTTTAAAAGGTCCAAACAAATCCATCATATGTGAGAATGCACATCAGAAATGCGTCTCCTGCATGGCGATCCAAAAGCCTCTGAAAGATTTCGGCCTTCTGATCTGCATTCGAAATTCAAGGCATCCATCGTACAGTGATTTTCCGAAATCGTAACTCATTCTCAATGATTGTTTGCACACTTCCGTGTGTGTGTGTGTGTATGTGTGTGTGTGTGTGTGTGTGTGCGCGTGTGCGTGTGCGTGTGCGTGTGCGTGTG
>NW_021851768.1:34233-51235 GCF_003651465.1 Formica exsecta
TATATATGTATTGAAAAGTTTAGCGGATAACTGCGTACAAAATATTAATAACATCCCGAAAAAAAAGTTTTCTTAAATTCATACGAACATGTTCTACAGAAGGAGAAAAGATTAATGGAAAAAAAAGCAAAACCAAATCGGAATCTGAATTAGGTCGTGGATATAAAAAAAAAATTCATATCACATTTCAAAAGAAAATAATATAAAAATTTTATTCGATAAAATTTATTGGAAGGCTATACTTTTGTCTTTGATAAATGTATACACAATTATTCTCTTAGGTGTTATTTTGTTTTCATATAAGAAAATATTAAAGATATTTTTTTAAAAATATCAGGTAATAATAAATATAGATAATATTTTTCAGATAATTCGAGTAATTCGAGTGCAAACAAAATCAGCGACAATGATTCTATTCCCGAATTAAATAACAACTTACACGAACAAGACATAACTGATATTTTACATTTTATTTATTCCATTTTTTTATTTATAGGAAAATATATTTATAAAATAAAAGTAAAATTTTTATAAAAAATGTGTTTTTTAGATGATGATGTCAATCCAAATATTGGTCATAATGATTCACATATGCTACATATAAATGAGATTCCAATTGTCATAGAAGCAGAAAACAATATTATTCCTACAAAAAATGGTATTATTTCTACATGCAATCATAGTAAAAGTTATAGTATCTGTTATATTTATACTTTATCCAACAATTCCAACAAATTATTGTTAAACAATTTTATATGTATTGTGAAAAGAATTTTATCCATATAAGCGAAGTTATGCATAGTAAATAAATTATATGTACTATTTGTAACTTTCAAAAAAAATGGTTATATTAATGAAGAATAGATGGACAGTATACATTATAATCATTTTTGTAAACGATAATATTTATAAATAGAGAAAAAAACCAAATATTAATACAAAAATCATATTTTAATTATTTTGCTATTATAGCTACTGAAACTCTCGACTCTATATTACGATGTGTTTTTAAAATAAAACTAATGTATAGAGAAATGGACGAGCAATTACATATTTTGGAAAATAATGGCAATAATATAAATACTCATCGTAATATTGATTGAAATGCTTCCACAATTACCAATGGATTGTTTTGAAGACATTAATAATTTTGAAATTATATCAACATCTGAGGAAGCACAATCACAGCTGGTATGTATACAATATATTTTTATGTTTTTATCTTTTCTAAAAAGTATAACATATTAACATTAGGAATATGATTTATTAATAATATTTTATCGTAGGTTAATATGTTAATCATGATTGGTGATACTACATCAAAAGATGCCATGAAAAGAGTATTGCAAAAATTATTTACAAATAATTTTGCTTCCAAGTGCTCTTGGATTGGAGCTGAAAATAATTTCAAATAAAAAAATTTAAAAATGATTATTTACATGAAAAGTAAGTTGCATACAATATCATTTATTTGTCTATTATTTAATATTCTATTTTTGATCTATATTACTTTTTAAGTTATAAATTTTATATATATCCATTTTTTTAGATGCCATAAAAACATACATTGAAAAATAGGTTAAGATTGACAAATTATGTTAGAAGATTTGCTATTAGCGATTCTATAATTGAGCTAATCGGAACTGTCGAAATGAATCATATGATATCTATGATATCGCTGTGAATATTATTATAGTAATATACCACAGCAACGTCTAAATATTATTTCTAAAAAATGTTTATGACATATCATAATATCAAGAGATATTTCTATAACGTTTCATATCTAAGTATCTGAATGTGGACATTAACTATTTATGTTACATTTCTAAAATGTTTCTGCGGGAATCTCTGAAACATTTCATGTTACAAAGCAATATTGTTGAAACGTATTGGACACATTTTTTTGTATAGTGGGTACTGAAATACAAGAAATACAAAAAAAAGAAGGGAGAAAAAAGCTTAGATTTGGGATCGTCCCGATAGCGCACATTACCGATCGGACACGACAATATTTCCCGATCGAACACAGGCTCGATCAGACACAGACCCAATTGGACACAGTTCCGATCGGACACATACTGTTGCAATCGGACACAGTCCTAATCGGACACAGGCTCGATCGGACACAGACCCAATCGGACACAGTCCCGATCGGACACATATGGTTGCAATCGAACACCATCCCGATCGGACACAGGCCCGATTGGACACAGGCCCGATCGGACACATATGGTTGCAATCAGACACCATCCCGATCGGACACAGCCCCGATCGGACACAGTATATCAGAAATATATAGGTTTGGGTTAGGTTATATCTTCCGGAAGTAGAGCCCCCCGTAGGGGGGGGGGGACATACTGCCTCCACGCATATATATTTTTAATGCGTAGTAAGGTTCCACGTTTACAACTTTCCACGCGAAGCGAGGTTCAACGCAAACCTATGTGTCTAGTTTTTTGATAGTGGAGCCCCCCCCATAGGGGGGACGGAACATACTGTCTCCTTTTCTTTTTTTTTTGTTACAAGGGGGAAATGCATTTACGCATACCCCGCAGAGCGAGCGTTGCTCCGCGGGATTATGTGGGACTCGCCCTGCGATTATTTCCGCAGGGAATACCCACTAAAACCCCCCCGGATGTCCGTCTCAGGCGCTCAATATTTGGGAGCGCTCGGAAATCACGACTGCATGCTTCCGAGCGTCCCCGCGCCAGCTTAACTTCTCGTTGCCGTCCTCCGCGTTACTGTTTCTCCCACCTTTTTCTTCTTCCTTAAAGCAGGAGAAAGTTCTTCTTCCGTCACCTTAACGTTATTCACCACTCTGACCTTTGATGTTGAATGGCCAGTAGTTGCGAGTACACTGGGGTCAATTTTTGGTCTAGGCGCCGTAGGCGCTTTGGCTACCGACCCCTTCTTCCTAAAATTTTTTTATAATATTTTTATTTAATACATTTATTAAAGAGTCTTAATACAAAACTATCTTTTCTTATATGTGCCCCTGTGCGGTGTTCATCCGGCCTTCCCAAAACTGCACAGACCGAACATTTTGGTACATGATTTGGCCTCATGCCCGTTTTCTCCACATCTGTAGCACCTTCCACTTCGATCAACGTCACCCGGACATGTCCCCCCTCCAGACGTCTGAAACACTGCAGGGGCCTTGCGTCAAGCAGCTCGACCCCCGCCAATGCCCATCCGATTTGTATCCGGCCTTTTCCGCTGCCATATTTGCAGACTCTAACGGGCATCGTACCCACGCCGTCCTTAGGCCGTTGCCAGACTTCCTGATTGGGCCCAGGTTGATGTCTGTACGTTGGCACTCTTTAAGTGCAAGAATAGCCTGAATAATGTCCTCTGCTCCAATTGAGTCGTCCAGATCTCTAAGTCTAAGGTCTCCCATCTTCATTGGTCTGGAGATCTTGACTCCCTCTCTATTTGCGAGAACCTCCTGCAGTTTGTTTGCAAGGGCATCCGCTTTTTCTCTGCCTTTCTCGCCGGGGATCTCGTAGATGAGAGCCCCCGTGACCGCCCTCTTGGTGCGCATGCCTTCGATTTTGAAGTCGGAGAGTTTAATCTTGGTCCGGGCTTTCTGAATCACTTCCTCGTATTGCCCTTGCGGGCAGGTGACAGTGACCGCCGCTGTTTTTGGCAGCCCTCGCTTTTTGGGGGCGGTCTCTGCACTCTTCTGTCCAGGCTTCGCTTTGCCCTTTGCTGCCGTTTGTGCAGTGTCGGGTTTGGCGGGGCCAGGTTTAGATGTTGTTGCCTGACTCTTTTTCTTCTTGCCTTCCTTTCTGACTACAGTTGCCCAGATTTCTCCCTGGGTTGAAGCTGTGGTTTTCGATTGGGAGGAGGAGGAGGAGGATGTTTCCTTATTTCCTACTGGCACTGCATTTGGCACCTTGGAGGTGATGGTCCTTTCCTTAGTATCTCCCGGGGCTTTCTTTTTAGAGGGCCCCGGGGTGGGAACAGGGTGGGCCGTTTTTAACTTGGTGCTACTCTCCTTAGTATCTCTTTGTTGCTGTTTTTTAACGGCAGCGGAGGTGGGAACAGGAGTAATTGCAGTTCCGGTTCCTAGTTCCTTTCTTTTCCTAGTATCCCTGTCTTTGGTTGAAGGAGGGTTTGTTATCCCTGGTTTTCTGGGCTGGGGGCCTTGCCCGATGATTTCCCCAAAAACCTCTTCCATCCTCCCGCACCAGACGCTAAAGAGACTATCCAAGCGCTTGTTTATCAGGCTGTCTAGAGTTGACAGTCTGACTGGAGCACTCTCACTGTGGTCCTCCAGCACCTTGGTGACTCCCTTGATTGGCGGTCTTATGGCTTGTGGCCATTCCTCCTTGGGAGGCAGTGTAACACTCAGTGTTGTGAACGCGTCACTGTCCGCTTGTTCCATGGGAGTATCCGTTTCCATGACCTCCTGTGCAGGTGGTATGTATCCTGTCCTGGCCCGGTTAACAAGATGAGGGTGAACGTACTGGCTTTCAAGTGCCAGTCGAAGATTCTCCCTCACTTGTTCCGCCTCTTTTTGAAGCCGTTGGTTCTCCATACGGATGGCCAGTAGCTGTTTGCGGAGGGCCTCCTCGTCGTTGGCGAGTTGCCGAAGGGAGCGGATGGCCAAGAACGGGGCGCATGCCAGGCTGCAAATGACCGTGTTGAGCTCGTATTCCTTTGGAGCTGTGTTGTCGTCTTGACGCCAGAAGATTTTTTGTAGGTTGCAGTCCTCAGGGGCGACGAGTATCTGGCGATACATCTTCTCGATGTCGCTCGCCAGCACGAATCGATGCATGCGCCATCGCAGCAGCACGTCATCAAAGGCGGGCAAGAGGTTCGGCCCCATCTTGAGGTGCCGGTTGAGGCACACGCCGGACGCCACGGTCGACGAGCCGTTGAAGACGACCCGGATCTTGGCCGAGAAGCTTGCCTTGCGCATCACGCCGTGGTGAGGCAGGAAGCACTCGGAGGGCATTGCTGTGCCCGGCCGAGCAGGGGACATGTGCCCCAGGGCCTCGTACTCCTGCATGAAGGCAGAGTACAGACGTCGCAGTTGCTCGTCACGGGCGAACCTCCGCTTCATTTGCCCGAGCAGGCGGGCGGCAGCGAACTTCGTCCCCGTAAGGTCCGGTAGCGGCGGAGTGAGCGGGAGTCGGACCACGAAGCGGCCGCTGACGTCTCGTGAATGCGTCCGGGCGAAGTGTTCCTCGGCTTCCTTCTCGGCGACGGTGAGTGGCGCAGCGGTGGCGTCCATTTCTTCCTGCCGCCAAAACTGCTGCACCAGGGAGTGGAGGCCATCGTCTCCGCATCAATGGTATGTGTGAACGGTCCGCGCGGCGGCCGTGATGCCGACGGCGCCCGACAGGATCCAACCCAACGTTGTCTTTTGTACCACAGGTTGGTGGCGTCCTCCGCGGCGGATACCTGGCTGGAGGATGTCCGCGCAGACATCGGCGTCCAGGAGAAGCTCTACTGGATCGGCGGCGAAGAAGTCCGGGTCGGCCAGCTCCAGGTTGTCGAGGTGCCGCCAGGAGTGCCGGTCTGCACGGAGGCCGCCGCTGGTCGTCGTCAGCCGGTCCAAAACGAAGGCCGAGATCTGCATGGGCGGGCCGTCGTTCGCAGAGCATAATGTAGTGCTCTTGGTGACACATCGTACACTGACCGCTTTTGCTCTCCGGTTTCCGGGCGTAAAGAACGCGCGGCGGACGCCCGAAACGAAGGCCGAGATCTGCATGGGCGGGCCGTCGCGCAGCGGCGAGAGCGCGAGCTCAACCTGGCCCCGATCGCCCGTGGATCGCCCGCCAACGCCGACGATAACGATGGAGGTAGGTGCGCGGGCCAGCTGCAGACGCTGCGCTAGCGATTCGGCCACGAGCGTGATTTCGGAGCCATGATCCACCAAGGCGCGCACGGCGTACAGGACTCCGAATTTGTCGGCCACTCGAACGCGCGCGGTCGCGAGAAGCACTGCCGGTGCGGGCCTCGCGCTTCGGTTCGCGAAGAGCGACAATCTGGCGACCTCGGAGGTGTTGCCCGCGTGATGGAGAAGCGAATGATGCCGTTCGCCGCACGACGAGCACGTCTTCTTGGACGGGCACTCGCTTGCCCTGTGCCTCCCAAGGCAGTTGAAGCACAGCTGGTTTGCTTCGACGTGCTTCCTTCTTTCCGACGCCGTCTTTGCCTTGAACGCGTCGTAGAGCATAATGTAGTGCTCTTGGTGACACATCGTACACTGACCGCGTTTGCTCTCCGGTTTCCGGGCGTAAAGAACGCGCGGCGGACGCCCGGAATTCGTAGCCGGTTTCGCGGGACTCGTCTCCGGTTTGCTCGGCACCAACGACTCAAGCGTGTGTAGCCGTCGGTCTAGGAACTGGATCAACTCCGCGTACGACGGCGGATCCGTCGTGTCGCTCATCGCACTCTCCCACTCGCGTTGCAACCGGGTGTCCAACAGATCCACCACGAGATGCACGAAGAGATCTTCCCCGCGCGCGATCGGTCGTCCGATGCGCTCGAGTGAGCCGACGGTACTTAGCACTCCGTGATAAAGTTTGCGTAGGTCCGCACTTGACTCACCCCTCATTCGCTGGATTGCTGTCAACCTCGCGATGTAGGACCGCACGAGCAAGCGCTTGTTCTCGTAGTAATCCGTGAGAACCTTCCACGCGCGACCAAAGTTCTCGCCTGTAGCAGGTAGACTTCGAATCATGAGCTCTGCTTCTCCTTTCAGGCACGCCTTTAGGTAGTGAAGCTTCTCGACGTCAGCGGCGGATGCATCCCTTCCGATGAGAGAGTCGAAGAGGTCGCGGAACGAAGGCCAATCCTCGTAGAGTCCGGAGAACTGCGGGAGCTGGATCCTCGGCAGGGTCGTTCGCGCCGGCTGTGACGGAGCCGGTCCGAAGGCTGCATTCTCGACCTTCTCCGCGGCTCGGAGGCGTCGAAGGGTGTCAAGGATCATACCCTTTTGCGTCACGTAAGCTTCCTCCGCTAAGGTTGGCATGTCGGTGTTTACATACGCCCTCTCCGACAGGGCCTCCCAGAGTTCGAGCAGCTTGTCATGCTGAAACTGGAACTTCGCCCAGTTTGCCTTGAGGGCTTGGAGTCGCGCTTCCGCCAGCCCGATCCAGATGTTGGCGGTTCCCGACTTCCGCAAGTTCTCGTATGCACGAGCGATGCGCCTGTACAAGTCTGACTGCAAAAGCACAGTTGGGTCTTTGTCTTTATTCATTTTTGTCTTTCAGGTGAACAGCGGAAGAGCACAGACGGTATCACTGCAGGCACTGCACTCACTCCACGCACAGGCACCGGATAGCAAGAGATCCGGCTCGAAGGACCAGCAAATGTTTGCGATATTACGTGGACGTGCGAGCGAGGATGCCGCGAAAGACTCTGCGCGCGAGATGCGACGGCCGACGGATCGGCAAAACGCGCGAGTAGTTAGACGCCGGTGATTCTCGGTCGAACACCCTGTATACGCCGTGATTAACACGAGAGTCGCGCGAATGCACACGGATGCAATCGTGATATGCACGCGGTGGATAAACAGCGAAAGATCGTCTGTCTCGGAATAACTCCGGTAGTCACACACAACGGTAGCGAAATAAACTATCTCAACTAAACGTTCAAAAATCTCTAATCACTTGAAAAGCGTACGCACGTCGATAACTCTCAGCGGAATGCGCCGCGCTCGGTCCGCGGCTTACTTTTATTACATCGCCTCTTCCTCGAAGGATCCGGAAGATTCTGGAAATTTGCGTATTTCCGCCGATCGTTTTTACTTGACTTGTTTGTCGCAATTTGATCTTCGGATCCTTCGCGAAGGGCGACGGCGTTTGTTTTGCCTGAATTTCCGCTCGGTCGCGAAAAGGCCGCCTTCGATTGGGCGCCAGGGCCGGCGGCTCGCAATGATGCGATAGGTGTGCGATGCCGACCTGCCGCCGGTCCCGATTCGTGCGGCAACATGTCGCGCGGCAGTTTCGAGTCGCCTCTCGAACGTCGCCTAATCTCAAACAGTATCGTTACAAATTTTTTTAACAGTTATTTTTTAGGGATGAATATTAAACATTTTTTGCGTACAAGAGAGTTGGGATTTTTTTATATACTTAGTTATATTTTATGGGAAAATTATTTTTCAAAGGAAAATTTTTAAAAAATTATTTTTTTGGGATAAATTTTTAGGGATATTTGTTTATACGACTGTTATTATCGCGGTCTTTTTTGTCCGGATTATAACGTCTTGTGTCGTTAATTTACATTTTTCGGTAAATATAGCGAATAGGGGACCCAGTCCCAATGACCTTGACTTCATTTCCGCATGTTAATTCCATTGGTTGTTTTGCTCGTATGGTATAACCATGAATTCCCGTTGCTTAGAGCTATCCATATTGTTGTGTTTGTGTGTATGTGTCGGACGTTACAATTGTTTGTGTATGTTTTTAATTGTACGTACGCTTGCACTTCGCATAGTGCTCCTTTATCTAAATAATATACGGTATAATTCTGTTCGTAAACATATTGATCATTATTTCGCATGCATTTATTTAAATCGCTTTCGGTAGGCGTAAAATATGTTCGGCTATCTATGTCTATCGCTATTATCGGTTGGTTTACTTCTATGAATATAAACGTATTGCTAAATTTGTGCGTCGGTAGTGGGATTGCTTTTATTATTTCATACTCTGGGTATGTGATTAGCGGAACTTTTATAATTGTAAATATATTTGTATTATCGTAATACCGGCTAATTGTTAAGAACTTTTCGATTGTTCTCCAATTTTCTGTGGATATTTGGAATGGGAAGTGCGTTCTCTGCGGTATTTGTGACGCGGTTTCCTTGAGGTTATCTAGGATGATTTCTATATGTAATAATATTAAGTCGATTATCCCTCTTTTCGCATTAGTCAAGTGCGCGATAATGTCCATAAGATCGTTTGTTAGATCTTTTATTATGGCATTTAATATAATAAAATGTTCGTCGAGATCTTCTCGTTGTCCGTAGCCGACTTCTGCTTGTAGCCAGATTTGTCGCATTTTTTCTGTTATATTCAGAAATTGTTCTTCGTTCTCTTGCAGAATTTTTTCAATGTTATCCACATGCGCAATCGTTGCGGTTAATATCTTGATTTGATTTTTCATTGCGTACTGCAGCGTTTGCTGATTTCTTTCCATTAGATTTAATTGCTCTTTTATAATTTTTTCGTCATCTGCGTCCATTGTGGCGAAAAGTGTTTTGGCTATTGTTCCTAGACCGTTGATTAATCCTCATCGTGTCTTCTTAAGCCCTTGGTACGGGATTTTCAGACGTTTTAGCAATTTTGCTGCTTGTTCTCTGTCCTTTTCTGCTATTTGTAGCAGGTTGTGGCAGGTTTTTTTCATTTCTTTCTGCAATGGTTTATGGTAGCATAAGCCTCTCGTTTGTGCCATATAGTTTTCTAGTTATCCCTGTCGATGGTCCATTGCGGCGATATCTAGTCTTATCACCACTTTCCAAGTAGACTCGATTTGGTTTATCTTGCCCATTCTTTCGAAGTAGATACCTGGTTCATATCTGAACTCTTTTATTTCGATGTACGAAAGTTTTTTTCGCGTGTTGTCTTATCGCGTTGTGCGAAAGTTTTTCGAGTTTTTCGGGTGTTATGGCTCCTAAGCCTATCAGCTGCCATGAGCTGATTTTTAGTGCTGCTCAAAATTCTGTTAGGGGTCCGTATCCTTTAATGGAGAATCTGGAAGTGTCGGACTATTTTGCCCGTTCCTTTCGGGACCAGATCTCGGCGCCCGCGCTTGTTTGCGAGGTCGAATTGCTGGGTCTCCCGGATTTAGTGGTTAATCGTGAAGTTGTCTTTGTGCCCGGAGTGCCTCTGGACGCGCCGCTGCCCCATATTAATCGGGGTCGCAGGCTTGAGTTCCGGTGAGATTCTCGTCCCGTGGGTCGCGGCGCCGTGGCGCGGAAGCCTCGTCCCGTTGGCGCTGGTCGTATCCGGTCGCCTCTTCTTCAGGTCCTGCGAGAGTGGAACCTGAGTCGAGATGCTGGACATGGAAGTGGAGGGCGTTAAAGTAGGAATTTTTTATTTCTGTTTCTCTTATTATTTATCCTACTTTTATTTTATTCGCTCATTTTTCCTTTTCTTTCTCTTCTTATTCCTACTTTTTAATTTTCAATAAACGGTTTTAACCGGTTTATGTGGACGCGTATGGTTTTTTTTCCCATTTCTATTGTATAGTTCACTTCCGAATTCTTTTTGATTATCGTGTAAGGTCCGGTCCATAGGGAGTCCAATTTCTTCGATCGTCCTCGGCGAATGGTTTCGTCGTACAGGGGGACTTTTTCTCCTACCTTGAGCTTAATTTGTTTAGTCTTTTTATCGTAGTTTTCATTTTCTTTTTAGATGCTCTTTTGCAACTTGTGACGCGCGTAATTTTTCTTTTAATTCTTGTGCGTAATCATCATATGTATACATGGGTTTAGGCGGTTGCGACAATGTCGTCGGTAGTGTTGCTCGGTAAATTAATTCGAAGGGTGTGAACCCTGTCGCTGTGTGCGGTGTCCATCGCGAATTCTTTCGCAATTGTTGCGGCTTCTTGGTTCGGTATCGGAATTGCTTTATTAAATTTTGTTAAATTGTCTTGGAAAGTTAGAATATATTTATTTCCATTATTTGTAATAGTTAATGGACCTATGATATTTAAAGCACATTTCTCGAGGAGCTTATCGGCAATATCCGTTATTATTAGTGATGTTTTAATTTTCCGCGATAGTTTGTTTTTCTGACAAAATTCGCATTTTGTTATATAGTATATTATATGTAAACATCGCGTAGGGAGTCCATTTGTCCCAATCCGTTTAATCAGCGTTTATATAATGTCGGAAACATTCGGCTAGAGTACGGTGGGATCGTTCTAGCGCTCCGTTGCTTTCTGGATGATACGCGGTTGTTTGAATCTTTTTGATTTTTAATAATTTGCAAGTGATCTTAAATATTTCACTTAAAAAATTTGTTCCTTCATCCGTTAATATTTTTTCTGGGATACCGTGCTCGAAAATTATTTTCATCGCGAATTCTTTCGCAATTGTTGCGGCTTCTTGGTTCGGTATCGGAATTGCTTTATTAAATTTTGTTAAATTGTCTTGGAAAGTTAGAATATATTTATTTCCATTATTTGTAATAGTTAATGGACCTATGATATTTAAAGCACATTTCTCGAGGAGCTTATCGGCAATATCCGTTATTATTAGTGATGTTTTAATTTTCCGCGATAGTTTGTTTTTCTGACAAAATTCGCATTTTGTTATATAGTCTTCAACATCTTTTGTCAATCCTCGCCAATTGTGCATTAAGGCGAAATCGATTAATTGTGCGCTCTTTTCCTTGATGCCCTCCCACAGGTGCATCGTGATATTCATATAGAATACGTCGCTTCTCGTCTTCCGTATATTCTCGCGTTATTTTCGTGTCGTTGGTCTCATCCTCCTCGACTTTGTTGATATCCACCACATGTCGACTTAGCGCGTTAGCGTTTCTATTCGCTGTCCCGGCCTTGTGTACGATCTCATAGTCATATTCTTCTAATTTCAATCTCCATCTCATTAATCGAGATCCGGGGTCGGTTACATTGAATAACCATACGAGCGATTTATGATCTGTAACTATCGTAAATTTTGTCCCGTATAAGTACGGTCGAAAATGTTTAACGGCCCATACTATTGCTAATAGTTCTTTTTCGGTCGTATTATAATTTTGTTCGGCCTTTGATCTTATCTGTCCTTGCGATAATATCGCTCTGATTGCATAGTCTGATGCATCGGTCGTTACGATAAATTCTTTTTCGAAATCTGGATATTTTAATAAGGGTGCCGTCGTTAATTTTTCTTTACGCATTTCAAATGCTTGTTGTTGTTCCTGCGTCCACTCGAATTTATTTTTCTCTTTTGTTAGCTTCGTTAATGGCTTCGCAATTTTTGAGAAATTCTCGATAAATTTTCTATAATATCCGGTTAATCCTATAAAAACTTGAATATCTTTTACTTTCCTAGGCGTCAGAAAGTTTCTTACGGCTTCCAATTTGGATGGATCCGGCGATATTCCATTTTCTGTAATTATGTAACCTAAGTATGTCACTTCTTTTCGTAGGAATTCGCATTTGTCCGGCTGTAATTTTAGATTGTTTTCTCGCAATCTTCATAAGACTTCGATGAGTCCCTTGTTATGGTCTTGTAAGCTGGCTCCGTAGATTACGATGTCATCTAAATATACATTTTATTCCTTGTATGCCTGTCAGTATTGAATTCATTAGTCTTTGAAATGTGGCTGGCGTATTTTTTAATCCGAAGGGCATTCTATTGTACTCGTAATGCCCGTGAGGTGTAGAAAAAGCAGTTTTGCATTTGTCATCTTCTTCCATCGGAAGTTTGCTGTATCCGGATGCTAAATCGAGGGTGGTAAAGTACTGGCGTTTCCAAGCTGATCTAATATATCCGTTATATTCGGTAAGGGAAATGAATCTCCTATAGTTAAATCATTCAATTTTCTGAAATCTACGACTACTCGTAATTTCGGTTTTCCTGACGCATCGGCTTTCTTAGGGACTACCAATAACGGTGCGTTCCATTGGCTCGTGCTTAATCGGATTATTTCATTTTTTAACATTTCTCGGACTTGTCGATTTACTTCCTCTTATGCTTCTCCAGCAGGCGGTAAGGCCTGCTTTGCATTGACCGGTGAGCTCTCTGCTCGCGTTGCAATTTTATGAGCGATGGTGTCTGTGCATGTCAGTGGTTCTCCTTCCAGATGCATCACGTCGCTAAAATCCCTGCAGATTTCAATTATCATTTTCTTTTCTCCTTTATTTAAATGTTGTGTACGTAATAATTGTAATACTTTTTCACTACGCGGGATTACTTCCTCTTTATTTGGCGTTCGTATTACGTTGATTTCTTCTGTTTCACTCTGTTTGATTTCCTCTATAATTACTTGCGGCATCGGCAATTCGATGGTGTCGTCCGTTGTATTTAGAATGCTTGCTGCGCATAGATAATTCATAGGTTCTACTAGGCAATTATCTATAAATATTCCTGGTATTGTTTCTTCTGCTTGTATCACGCCTATCGTGTTCTTATCAGTAGCGATTTGTATTATTGTTTCGCTACATGGTTTCAACGTCTTTCTTAGATAGGGGTAAAGCTTTAAGATATGTTGTCCTATCTTTAATTGTTTTGTTTTATAGTTGCAAATGGCTTGATGTTTTCGTAGGAAATCAACTCCTAGTATTTCGTCATAAATAGTGTTATAGGGTCGGTTCTAAGCCAAATCTTCCGAGGGGTGGTGAAGGAAGGGGGGATTTCGGTAGCGAGGGGGAATGACGTCACGCGGGCGGGGGGGATTTCGGTGGCGAGGGGGAATGACGTCACGCGGGCGGGGATGCTTATCGCGGGAGCATAATCGGCGCGATGTATTACAAAGGCGGGTGCCGATTGATACGGATGCTTGAATTTATAAACATAATAATAAACAAATAGCGTCTCGCACTATTGCACATGCGGCATTACTGAATTTAAGTGAGCGTTGATAGGATTTTATATTAATATTAATTTTATGGATAGGAAGTATAGACTATGCATGGTGACGCAAGTTAGCCACCGATTGATACGGATGCTTGAATTTATAAGCCTTATAAACAAATAGCGTCTCGCACTATTGCACGTGCGGCATTACTGAATTTAAAGATGATAAGGCGAACACCGATATCCGGCTACTAGAATTCGCGTCGGGACATGTTTATCGGTGTATTCACAGAGGCGGTTGTCGATGTCTGAAATATAAACAAAATAGAACCATCGCAATGGCCTCTTCATTTTCTTTCCAGGAAGAGCCGCTCGCACTATTGCACGTGCGGCATTACTGAATTAAAAAATGATAAGACGAGCGCCGATGTCCGGCTGGTAGAATTCGCGTCGGGACATATTTATCGGTGTATTTACAAAGGCGGATGCCGATGTCTAAAATATAGTCCGGCTGCTCGAATTTATAAATAATATAAACGATAGAACCATCGCGGTACCATAACGCGATAGATGAAAAATATATAATGAAGAACTAAGGGATTCAAAAACTCAGTATGCGATTTGAAAGCTTGCGGTCCGTATATCGGTAGAAAGGGTACTTTTTTTTGAGTGCCAAGTGTTCGGTATAGAGGAAGATTTTGTCGTGATAATCAGCAAAATGGAAATAGATAATAATTTCGAAGCAATATTAGATGAGTCGTCCGATGAAGATCAAATGGAAATATATAATAATTTTGAAGCAGTATTAGATGAATCGTCCGACGAAGATCACGCATTGTCGGATGACAGTGATTACATTAGCCATCAAAGTGAGGGCCATGAGGAAAGTGTTAATAAGATAGTGCCTTATTCGCAAATTATTGTATTGAACGGAATTTTGCACCATATACTTTTATTATTCCACGGGCGATGCTTTAGATTTATGTACTACATGTATAATCACTATAGCAGACACTGATTTCGGGTACATGTATGCGGTTCGAACTCGTGGGTTGAGCGCCTATCGGGCGCGTCTCCGGGCGACGGATAGGAGGACGCCCAGGTTGCCTCCAGGTTTGACTACCCGAGTAGGCTCCTGGGTAGTAGTGGCTATAACCGGCCTCGCGGGCGTAAAACCCTGTCTGGGGCTGGGAAGGTTACTGTCGCGGACCGACTCCCCAAGCCCAGTGTTGTTCTCGGGGACGCTTTCTCGCGCATGCGCAGCGCATTGGTAGAGAAATCCAGCGACGGCGTATGTAGTACATATTTGTGTACGTACATTACTTACAATAATATGTTTAATGCCAGAAATTTTTTAAACTAATTATAATCGTCTTTTATTAATCTTTTATTATTTATTTGTGATTCATTAATTTGTAAAACATTTTAGATTGATACCTCTGGGGCATCGGGCAAAACTCCAGAATATTTAGCCTTATCCGGGCATGCGGGGCTCTGCCCGGGCGGACTTCCGTTCCCTAGCTTTTTGTGGGGCCAATTATGGTACTCCTCCGTCGGTGCAGAAAGCGGTGAAGAGGCCTAGGGCTCAGATTACTGGGCCCTACGTCTCTGCCGTGGACCCCCTGGCGAGGGCAATTGTGCAGGAGGGCTACCCCGAACAGGCGGTGACTCCTGAGCAGTTGAATTTGCTGCGGGGAACGGTAATCAGTGAGCTGGCGGGGATCTGAGAGGGTCCCCTGCCTCGCTTCACGGGGACTGTGGTGCTGCGTAATGGCGCCGTAGTCATTAGAGGGGAAGATGGGATGGCGCTCAATTGGCTCTCGGAGCGAATTGGGCACATCTCTCCCTGGGAGGGTGCCAAGCTCAGGGTGGTGGGCTTAGATGCGCTTCAAAAGCGGCACAGGTAGGCTGTTTGGGTTCCGGGTCCTCCGGTACCTGCGGCGGCGGTCTTGGGGCTGCTGGAGAGGCAGAATCCGGGCATTGCCACGGTGAATTGGCAAGTTTTTGCCGAGAATGTTGGGGCTTCCCCAGAAAGGAGAAACCTCATTCTAGGCATCCCGGAGTCTAGTGTCCTCAAGCTGAGGACGCGGGATTTTAGGCTCACAAGGGGAGGGCCAAGTCGTGCACTCACGGATTTCGCCCAACTTTAAATATGTTATAGTACTAACTCCCCACTAATTCATGGACAAGTGGCACGATGCAATACTCAAGCATTCGCGAGAAATCTGCATTAAAAATTTCTCGTGCGCATTCTATACCGTATTAGCGAAAGAGGTTAGCAGATAGCAGCGTGGCGCAGAGGATAAGGCGGCGGCTTAGAACGCTGCCCGTTGCACGTTCAAGTCCTGATTTTACCAATCTTTTTTTAATTTTTACAAAATATTGCAATAAGTGAACGCATATGGAGTAAAAAAATTATTACTTAATAATTATTAAATTTAATGCTAATACTTTAAATATAATATTTTATACTCGCATACTTTAACGCCTGTAACCATACGAATAATATCGGTTCGCAATACAATTAAAGACTCCATAATCATTTTTAAATTTAAAAATTCTGCAAGGGATTTTATTTCTACATTATATTATATGACCGGTCAGTGCTTTTGTACTACTGTGGAAGTTTTTCTGTTGCCGAAAACTCGATTATGAGGCAGTTGTATCTGCTACCTGCGGAAACCGTTATTTTCTATCTGGTAGAGGGGAGTAGAGACACGGGTAGCCCTTGCTTTAAATTTGGCCGTTTGGTTTACTCCATTGTCAGCCGAGCAGCCGTTTATAACGTGTCGTACAGTGACTAGTGGAAAGATTATTTTGGAAGAATGCAAGAGCCAAGCAGTAGTGCAGAGGAAAATCCATCCGAATTAATGTAAATGATGTCTGCTTCTCTCTAACAAATTTGAAAAAACCATGCACTTGTAAAGACGTAAGCTTTATTCAATGTGCTTGGTGTAAATTGACATTGTGCTTTAAATGTTTCTTTGATGATTATCATCCAAAAATTTGTACACCCAAGGAGGATGAACCCGAAGAGAATTCCGATATATAAAAATAAAACAATTTAAAAATGATTATGGAGTCTTTAATTGTATTGCGAACCGATATTATTCGTATGGTTACAGGCGTTAAAGTATGCGAGTATAAAATATTATATTTAAAGTATTAGCATTAAATTTAATAATTATTAAGTAATAATTTTTTTACTCCATATGCGTTCACTTATTGCAATATTCTGTAAAAATTAAAAAAAAATTGGTAAAATCAGGACTCGAACGTGCACCGGGCAGCGTTCTAAGCCGCCGCCTTATCCTCTGCGCCACGCTGCTATCTGCTAACCTCTTTCGCTAATTCGGTATAGAAAGCGCACGAGAAATTTTTAATGCAAATTTCTCGCGAATGCTTGAGTATTGCGTCGTGCCACTTGTCCATGAATTAGTGGGGGGTTAGTACTAAAACATATTTAAAGTTGAGCGAAATCCGTGAGTGCACGACTTGGCCCTCCCCTTGTAAGTA
>NW_021851768.1:67921-69565 GCF_003651465.1 Formica exsecta
GACAAATTATGTAACATTCATTCGTTCGTTCATTGACCATCAATCTGTACACATCTCACTCGTGAATTAAATATTTTATTAGTAAAAAGGAAAGTCTAGTGATTGAACTGTAACGCTACCACAGAGGCCACGCTTCCTCCTCGCCCTACGTACCCCCCTGATCCTCCCCGCCGGCTCCCCCCTGCCCGAACTCCCCCCGCGATTGCTAACAAAGTATTCGCTGTCTCTCGTTCTCCAAGGGTACCTCTCTCTCGCACTCATGGAGCCGTGAGTTAGGGACGGCCTACACAATTTCTTTCACTCGCGAGGAAAAGCGATCAACGCGCTCGGCGTATCCACGGTGACTGACCGTTTTACGGCGCGGCTAAGTTATTAAACCCTCTTCTATATTCTCCCAAGCGAAGCGTTTCTCCCGTCGCGATTCGACCTTGACGCGACTCGTTCCTAAGGAGGGCGCGACGGCGATCTCTCGCGCTGCTTTTAGCGCGCGATCCGCTATCACGGCATCAGAGAGCGAATATTCAGCTTGGTTAATCGGAGCGCGTTATCGCCATTTTTTTTGTTATAAAAGGATGCGGCGACGATCTCGAGTTATTAGTACGTTCGAGAATATTCGCGGCGCGATGAAGCGCGCACCGAGGAGACGCGCTCGATTAGCTGCCTGTTGCAACTTGTTTGCGATAAGTTTGCGATAAGTTTGCAATCAACCGAAATATAAAGCATTTAGTATTTGCAGCTCGAGTAGTGCACAACAGCTGAAAACATTATATAGTATAGCTTAAACGTATAGTTAAACGCAGAAAAAAATGATACGTCGGTCGATCGATTCTAAAGGATCGCGTGGAATGCGACATATACGGTCAAAGAAAAGAAAACAACCACCGAGTAATAAAAGTATGGAAAGCGAGACAAATTACACGAGCGCGTCCGCGAAAAAATTGCACGAAAAAAAGGACATTTCATTTGATCCGAACTTTTCGTATTGCATTCTGCAATTCGCCGCTGTTTTTCAGCAGTTTCAGATTGTGTAGTTTGTAAACGATGTGGGGGCGAAATTAAATTTTTGCAATCAAGTGTTCGCGGACTCGGGTTCAAGTTGAACATTAAGTGTATTACATGTAACAAAGACATTAATAGTGTATGTTCATCACCGCTCATAGGAAGTGCATACGAAATTAATAGACGATTTGCTTTTGCAATGCGTATTCTTAGTAAGGGATTAGCGAGGAATGCAGCTTTTTTGCGGCATAATGGATTTGCCCAAGAATGTCGCACAGAAATCGTTCGACGCGATCATGCAAAATATACATACTGCTGCGAAAGCCGTCGGTATGGAATCCCTGAAAAAGGCTGCTGAAAATGAAATACAATTAACTAATGAAGCTGCACATCCAAATGTACCAGACGGCCTTAAAATATCTGGAGACGGAACGTGGATGAAACGAGGATTTTCTTCGCTTTTTGGTGTTGCAACTATCATCGGATGGTACACGGGAAAGGTCATGGATCTTGTTGTAAAAAGTTCCTACTGCAAAGAATGCGAGACTCACGAAAAAGAGAAAGGTACTATGAAATATGAAAAATGGCTAGTAGATCACAAAGAACAATGCTCAGCAAATCATATTGGAAGTGCAGGAAAAATGG
>NW_021851769.1:0-247 GCF_003651465.1 Formica exsecta
GAGAATTTAATCTCTTTTACGCGTGATGGGACCAAGTGCGATCTTCGGACTGGGAATGAGAGGGGGGTTAATAAAGATTTGATTTAAATTAAAAATACAAATTTATTCATAATAAATTAAATTACGTTGGTATACATAAATTTATTATATCGAAAAAAGGTTATCTGAATATGTGTGGATGTGTGTGTGAGTGATTATTTGTTCGCGGGTGTTACATTCGTACAGAGGACATCAGTCAGAATGATGA
>NW_021851770.1:0-935 GCF_003651465.1 Formica exsecta
TTGATGCGACACACAACTCTTGGATAGATAAAAATAATATATTATTAATATAAACAATCTTGTACACTTTATAAATTATACATATAATTTACAATAAATATACATATAATTTTAATGTACAATAAATAAACATAATTTTTATTTACAATCAATATACATGCTTTTTATTTACAACGGTATTTTGTAATGTCCCCACGGTAGCGTGTCGGTGGTTTCGGGTACGATATACCGCTTATCATCGTACGGACTTAGAGCAATTTTTGTCTCGCGAATAGTGTATACTTCGTGTAATTTAGATCTTATACACGACTGCTGACGCGTCATTTCAATCTCTTCGTTCAAACACCGCGTGTAATCGTCGAATGTTATCGTTCTCGCGACAACGTTACTCTTGACGCCTTTTATTTTTTTCGTATCCTTTTTACCATCTATTCGTAACGCGTACATCTTCGCATCTTCGCCGACGAATTCGGTCATGATGGCGCCATTATTTTCATCTTTCATTAATCCCGGTATCTTTTTATTCGCGAGCGGTATACCATTATACCATACCACCGCATAATCGCTGGTATCGAATCTGTCGACGTTGCGCTTCCAGACGTTCTCGGCGTGCGCGTAATCGCTTTTGGATATCGTGTCACCGGTCAAGGAACTGTAAAATGATTCGCGCGGTGGTAAACACATATCTTGCAACCTGTTGGCGCAGTCAATATATTCATACGGAAAGACGCCCTTCCGTGTTAATAAATTGAAATTGTCATTTGGTAAATTTTGAAATTCAGATTTTAAAATTGTGAGCTTGTCTTTATTCAAGAATGATGCCAATTCTATCGAGACTAGCTGTGAGAAATTTATACGAATCGATAAAACGCAATGTAATATGATTTTTCCATTTCTCTTCGCCAAGTTTAACATTTTTCGTAAACAATATATAT
>NW_021851770.1:2748-7897 GCF_003651465.1 Formica exsecta
CAAAACGGTAGGTCAGTGTGCGCATCGTGAACACGTTGCGGATATTCGAGATCGACTTCAAGGATGTAGCCTATAGGCGAATCGAGCGCGATCGATGATGTATCAAAATCGGATACGTCGTCGACCCATCGAAAATCTGCATAGGGCAAGGGTTGACACATTGCCCATCCATACAAATTATTTACATCAAAGTACGTGAGATACGTTGAAGGTTTCGATGGGTCGTACGACTGTATATACTTGTTATTAGCGTGTGCGTATCTGTTGGAACATTGACTCAAACCACCGCGTATTCCGCGTTCGATAAATAAAACCATGTCGATATCTGTAAGCAGTTCGAATGTAATATTCGTATGTTTCAACATGGCGTCCCATGTGTATCCGGGAAGAGTATAGTAATACGCGGGGTCGAGCCCATAACTTTTAACACAACTTTCCCGAAAATTTTCAAAAATATCTGCTAATAACAAGACATCAATTTTGAGATACAGGTCGCTATATTCGCCCAGCGTTCGAATGAAGAATCGCTTCCAGATGTTCTCGGCGTGCGCGTAATCGCTCTCGGATACTGTGTCGCCGGTCAAGGAACTGTAAAATGAGTCGCGCGGTGGTAAGCACGTATCTTGCAACCTGTCGACACAGTCAATATATTCGTACGGAAAGACGCCCTTCCGTGTTAATAAATTGAAATTGTCATTCGATAAATTTTGAAATTCAGATTTTAAAATTTTGAGCTTATCTTTACTCAAGAATGATGCTAATTTATCGAGACTGGCTGTAAGAAATTTATATGAATCGATAAAACGCAATTTAATATGATTTTTCGATTCCTCTTCGCCAAGTTTAACATTTTTCGTAAACGATATATATTTTTCTTTTGTTATCGGAAGTAAATCGATTCTCCCTTCGAACGCTGTAGCTATTTCCATGATAATGAAATGCGCGTCGTAACCGGATAAATTATGAAAAACTATTGGAATGCAAAAAGAATCTTTATAATTTAACATGCAATTTGAATGCGCGGGACTTCTGTATCGCCCGGTCAGATGGCAATGATCGCGTACGCCTGTGTCATCTTGGACGAATGGTTTTTCGCAAATATGGCATTGTGTCGCGCTATGAAATTTTTCCCATTCATCAGATGTTAAATTTACCATGGGGACATTAGCCGACAAAATAGTCTTTACACGTTGCGCTAAATTTTTAAGTTCTTCGACGAACCATAACATGCAATCGATACCGCGACGAGAATGATACGCAGATAACGAATTGTCGTATGAGCAGTGTACATAATAAGCAATACTAAGTACTTTATGATGTTGGTAATTTCTCTCTTCCTCCGTCTTTTCCAAAACAGACTCCAAGTCAGCGTACACGACGGAAGGAAGCCGCTCTTTCCGATTACAGTTGTTGAACGTGAGCCACTTGTCCTTATCGCTCGGTAATCGGATAGCGCACTCGTTCATCTCTCGACAGTCCACCATATGTGATTGCAATTTGTCGTCCGAGCCAAATTAGTGCAAACATCTGTAAAAGAAATAATTTTTATATTTTTAATGTAGTATAGATTTGAATATTCTGTAATCCTTGAGATTAACTGAATTCTTATGAGGCAGAATTTTTAGGAATCAAATAATGTGAATTGTGCGAAATGAGAAATGATACTCTATACTTGCTGAACAATTAAGTGCAGGCTGGGCGGGGCTTTGTTTTCTCTTGAATTAAGGCCTGGATTGCTGATGTGTGTTGGCATGTAGTTTTGTTAAGCGGTGGTGGAAGGTAATAGCTACGTACACCTTGTGCTGTCCAAATTGTGTATAATTATGCTACGATTCTAATCTCTAATGATAAATATATAAGAACATATATAAGAGAGTCATATTTATTTCTCCATTAAAATATCGGATGGAGCGCCTTCGACGGTGACAACAAGGTCTGCAACAGGGTACGTACATAATCTTAAGGCTTATTTTATAACTATAATACAATATGTACGCATCTGTAAATTGATGCTGATATATTCAGTCGGTAATAGAATAGATTACTGAGTGATTGCAATTACGGAAGAACTTAAGATTGACTTTTGCTTGCCTTTTGTTTGGTGGATAGGGTCATGTTATTTAAATTTTACTTAAATAAAATAAAACTGAAATGCTAATTGCTGATATGCATCTTTTGAGTCGGTTAGACCGTTGGAACTGGATAACAACGGATAAATAATTATATAGTCACGAGATCCGGGATATAAGATATTGAATAATAAACATACATGATCTATTTTATGCAATTTTGAGAGTATACGTGATGAACCTAATTTGTTAGACGGAACGCGATTAATATAACTAGATTTAAGCCTAATGGCATGCACGAACGAGGTGATGCTTTAGGTGAGATTGAAGAAAATTTTGGCGAATATGGTTGGCCTGGTAGTTTGATGGGGCACGCTGATTGGTCGGGCTTTGCCTAATCAATATGGCAGCTGTATGGTTGAACAGGTTGGCCAAGGGAAATGTTAGTGGATGAATAATGATATGTAGCGAAACAATCTACACCTGAAGCTGAGTTACCTTACTAACTTGCACATATTGTAAATAATAATGGTGCAGATTAATCACGTCTGAGTGACTGGTGGTTCCCTGCGCGAGCATTGGGCTGAACGAGGTTATAACGGCTAATGTGAGCGACTGTAGATGTACACACGCATTTGTGTTTATATTTATTTATCAGCAGACTATTGATTAGCTTTCTGGTATTACGAAATGAGTGACACTAAATACAACTATTTGATAGAGCGCTGATTGGTTGACCGAAACAGTCAACCAAGAGGGTGCACTGTAATGTTGTCTGTGGACGGTTGTTAGCGAGCCCGGATTGGTCACATCTGATTGATGGATGGAGGTCACACTAAATGTTAAAAGCAGATTAATTCTTACGAACTGAGTCTATAACTGACACCTCGATCGGGTCACTGCTGCTTGGGAGACCGGTGCACTCTTGAATCCTACTGATAAAAAATATTAGATGAATAAGTGAATAAATGGTTATGTTATGTTAATTATAATAGGGAACTTTGTATGATGTTTGACGCCCTAAAATGCGTAAAGGTGGGCTAGTACGTTATGATTGTACAGAGTTTTAAGGGGATCCAGGAACATGTCTGTTTTACCGACCAAACGCATTTTTTTTTAATTGTACTAGTTTTCGTAATGGCTATACGGAATTACAAATGCTTTTACATGATTAAAGTACATACATCAATGTTCTATGGGACAATCGATTTTATGCTGAAATCTCCAAAAAGTTTAAAAATTACAGTTTTTCTTATCTATTTTTATCCCAATATGGCGTCTACAGTTGTCGACTCGTAACAATATTTGATTGTTATAAATTTTCTGCAAGTCATATGTATAAAATAAACCAATCCCATAGAATAGACTGTACGAAATAACAATATGTAATCGTTAAAATTTAACTTAAAAGAATAATATAAAAAAATAGTGTTGATGAAAATTTGTGTTTATGTGTATGTGCAATATTTGCACGAAAGAGTAAAACAGAACAATAGATTAGTTGCCGGATATCATGATAGGTGGTGTTGCAATTATACGCCTAATATAGAAACGAAGTCGTATTCGTGTAGACAATTTGTTGGGATTTATATGTATAGAAAACATAATCACATGTTATTTTGTACACACACACACACACACACAATAGTTATATACAGTTATATAGTAATATACACATACATATACACATTACATTATACGAATACTTATTACACATTATTTTAAAAAACATTTTTTTTATTGATATGTATTGAATATAAAAAAAACATGTGTACAAAACATGTGTATAATACAAATCAATATTTGTTTTATGCACATGTTTTGTACCATGTTTTTTTATACTCAATACATATCAATAAATAAATATGTTTTTTTTTAAATAATGTGTAATAAGTATTCGTATAATATAATGTGTATATGTATGTGTATATTACTATATAACTGTATATAACTATAGAACTTTTAAACTAAACTATTATTATTATCAAAATACAATCTTGAAATCTTTTGGTTTTTTATGTGTATGTGTGCGGATTACGCACACATGCATGCATATGTGAATGCATGTGAGGTGTATATCCTTGAGCGTACATCGGCGCCGGCGGTGCGTAAGACGGCGGTGCGCAAAATGATGCGTGAGAAGATGATGCGTACGATGGGGGTGCGCAAAATGATGCACAAGACGGTGGTGCACAAGACGGTGGTGCACAAGATGGTCGTGCGTAGGACAGCGGTGCGTAAGACGGCGGTGCGTAAGACGGCGGTGCATAAGACAGCGGTGCACAGAATGATGCATAAGACGCTGGTGCGTAGGACGGCGGTACGGTGTTTCTATGGGTTTGCCGTCTTATTCTTTTCCTTTCTTTATTGACTGCACGTCGGACGGCCTCATTGATTCTCTGGAAAATGTAATTAATATAATATAATATAATATTTATATATTTCAAATAAAGTGGCTTTTGCACAATGTCTTACAAGGATAAATAGATATTAAATATAAATTTTCGTTAGTTGATGTTAAATAATATCTACATCTTTAACTTGAAGCTGTATTACTGGGATATGTAATAGCAAAAATTAAAAGATTGAGATAAATAATAACTTTCGACTAGATATTTTTATTTAGGGATAATTAATTTATTAACTATTACATTATTTAGGAAAAGTATTACTAAAATTAAAGATCCTGCTGTGTTAAACATTTTATATATATATATATATATATATATATATATATATATATATATATATATATATATATATATATATATATATATATATATATATATATATATATATATATATATATATATATATATATATATATATATATATATATATATATATATATATATATATATATATATATATATATATATATATATATATATATATATATATATATATATATATATATATATATATATATGATATCACCTCATGATCTTTAATTTTAGTAATACTTTTATTTCTAAGTAAAAATATCTAGTAAACAGTCATTATTTATCGTAATCATTTCATTTCTGCTATCACATGTCTTAGTAATAAAGTCTCCAATTTGTGTATATATATATATATAT
>NW_021851771.1:0-1632 GCF_003651465.1 Formica exsecta
TGTGTTTTCGCTCTTACATTGGCGTTTGTCCAACATGTAATATCTTGTCTATATTGCGATTTTTCATTAGCTATGAGATCACAAACAAGTTTCTACAGAGACGCACACACACACACAAACTCGCGGAAACGAGAGAAATATTAAAATGCATCAGAAATAATTTTCGTAATAACACTTAACGTTAATAGCTGTTTTAGGAAATTTCCGTACTGGTATAGAGACATTCTTTTTTTTATATGTCATTATCGCACGTCAAACCAAATGAATTGCTGTTTTGAATAACGGTGTTTTGAATAAATGTAGCATACTGTGAGTACAATCAGCTTTTGTTTATTCATATCTTGCTTGTTTGAGGAATTCGATTTCCGTGTAGAGGTTGATAACGAATCGCAGTCGCCTTTTATGCTATTCTTTTATGCTATTCTATTTTTACCCGCTTTAGATCTTAAAGATGCGGCCGATATTGGTCACCTAAAATTGTGAAACTCAAGCGAAATAAATTCTGTGCGAAATGGAATAAGGCCAGGAAAGTTTCTCCTCATAAATTTAAATGATTTTTTTTAACGAGCTTGTCACAACTGGATGAGAACATAAATGTACGTGTTTAGTACTAAATGCGGCGTGAAATAGGAATGAATAAGACTTATGTTGTGAGAAACTGTGTAGTATTTTTAACGAAATATTCATTGGCCGTTGACCAAGCATCAAGTCACGCGAATTTCGTGAGTTGCGTCAGAATGTCACGTGACGTTCGTTATTAAATCGTTTTGCAATTTAGTCAGAGAAAGAGAGAAAGACAAAAAGTGTTGTGCTGAGAGCTGGTTCAAAATTCCATATCTTCGTAAAAATTTAATAGATACAATTATTAAATCAAATTTCGCAAATACATAGATCTGCATTTTTTTTTTCACGAATGTATAAATATACATCTATTTCCAAATTTTTTAACTTAATTTTTTGGCTTATAAAATTAACTAATAATACAATAGTATACTTTTTATTTTTCGCATATATATTTATAATATATTGTATGTGTGTACATCGATATTTTAAATTAAAATTATAAATGAATGAAAAAGCATAAAACATTTTTTTTCTCGTGTTTTCTGAATTTTAAATATTACAGAGATATATGACAAAGTATTATTATTTATTTAGTTTTGTGTGATTATTTATCTGATTAATTCTGATTGCATTATATTTTCTATAAATTTAATGTAGTTTATTATACTTAATAAAATATGCAATGTTCAATATTAGCTATCTCGTGCAAATTATAAGTCGCGCAAAACAAATTTAAGATCAAATTAAAATATATAAGCTTGGTTGTTTGTCCGTATTGCACAGCTTTCTATTTACTTAATATCGCGATGCTCGATCATGAAAAATATAGCAATCGTAAAATTTTTAGGAAAGAAATGATTGCAAATTAATGAAGAGATCCGTAAAGGAAATTTCATCAGAAACATCTTGTATACATAAGATCGCATACATAGGACGATCTCTGGCCACGTGAAATCACCGTTATTCATGAAAGCGAAAGTAGATTGTACCTCGCAGCAGATAGTGATTATACTTTTTTTTCTTGCTTCTTCCACCGTGACCTACCTTAGGATCACGATAGGCATTTTC
>NW_021851772.1:0-223 GCF_003651465.1 Formica exsecta
TGGATCGAAGGCCCGATTGTTCCGGATTATCAGCACAAAGATCTTCTTTGCATAGTTTATGCGTCTATCAATTTCAAAGATCTTTGTGCTGATAATCCGGAACAATCGGGCCTTCGATCCAGCAAAATGAATTCAAATCACCGCAAATCTAACAATAATACACATTATTTAAAACTACACATGTCACGCGGAAGATTAGAAGAATGTCTGATAGGTTTGGAAT
>NW_021851773.1:0-216 GCF_003651465.1 Formica exsecta
GAACTCAGCCCCGCCGGGTTGAACCGGCTCCTACCTACCTAGGGCAAAGGTTGTACTTGGCCCGTCGGGTTGAACTGACTTCCGTTGCTTAGGCAGCGCTCGACGTGACACTCGAGCCTGCCGGCAATACCTGGCTGCCTGACCTAACCTTGCTGATAAGTGCATGTACATACCGCGCTGTAAATATAGTCGCATGATAGAGATAAGTCCGCTAGT
>NW_021851774.1:0-180 GCF_003651465.1 Formica exsecta
GAGAAGCGTTGTTCCTCTACTTCCTTAATGTGTTATGAATATTTTTGGTAAAACTCGCATACAGGAACGTAACTAGGTCGTTCCGAACGTAGGAAACTTGCGTACATTGCGATCTTAGCTCTGTGTGCGGAGAAGCGTTGTTCCTCAATTTCCTTGATGTGTTATGAAAATTTTCGGCAA
>NW_021851774.1:706-810 GCF_003651465.1 Formica exsecta
TTCCTCAATTTCCTTAATGTGTTTTGAAAACTTTCGGTATATCTCATTTACAGGGAAGAAAGTAAGTCGTTCCAAACGAAGGAAACTTGCGTACATAGAGATCT
>NW_021851775.1:0-225 GCF_003651465.1 Formica exsecta
GTAGCGACTACGTCTGTGTTAGTAAGTCCCGCGGTAAATGGTGGGGGCTCTCATTTCCCACGAACTGGCAGCTCTAAGACACGGTCGTCTATTACCGAGCGCTATTCGCTGCCTCATTTGCGGTCCCTCTAATTGTTGTAAAACGAACGCGCTGATAAGTTTGTTGGAGAGCCCGCACGATGTACGCTTCGAGAACGTTTACGTTTACTCGAAGTCATTGCAGCA
>NW_021851776.1:0-472 GCF_003651465.1 Formica exsecta
GCGGCGATTGGATGCTACTCCACGACGACGAGGTGGCGGTTGTCGTGGAGGATGCAGCAGTTATCGCAAAAGACAGGACGATTGTCGCGGAGGACGGGACGGTTGTCGCGGAGGACGCGGCGGCCGCCGTATTCTTCCTAGGCATCGTTGTCGTCGTTGAGGTTAGTGAGTACGTGGTCTTTCTCTCGTATGCGGTTTCCCAGTTACGTGTCGCTTCTTCTTCTTCTTCTTTGCTTGAATGCGAAGGTCAATACGGCCAAAATCTAGCGTATAATGTATACAGAAGTGGCGTTAAATGAGAATACAAAGGCGTTAACAATAACGAAAATTCTCTAATTCTCTTAGAAAGTCTAAAAAATAAGGTTCAAACAAAGGACACACGCGTAACGTGTCACAACTCACGGCTGTACTCGACGAAGGGTGTAAGGGTGTAACGAAGCCTGTCACACACAAATTGGCATAGCTGCATATG
>NW_021851776.1:19460-20010 GCF_003651465.1 Formica exsecta
TTTTAACTCTCAGTATTTTTGAAAATGCTCGCTAAGATTTCTATGAGCTATTACATCAGAGCATGATTTTATAGTGGCAGCTGTTATTCATTATAATTTAGTAAACGATATGTGTACCCGATTAAGTTTAGTTACATAACATATCTTCTCAACTTTCAGAATACATTATATATATTTGCTAAATAAAAATTAATTAAAATACCATTTTAATTACTTCAAGATTCTTGTACTAATATCTGTTATTTTTTAATACATAGCATAGGCTCTATAGCATTGAAATCCGAACGTTACTACTGCAGTGCACTTATTTTCATTAAACAACGGTAAACATCTATCATGCATCCAACAAGCGACCCAATTCATGCTTAAGCACAAAACGGAATGAAAATTCTTACATCGAGTTATTTCTGTATAGAAATTCAAACTCTAGACAGACACAATGATTCTCAAAATATCACAAGCTCAATTGCACTAACATCTATCAATATTAATATAATTTCTATTAATTGATTTATCATTTGACTTTTCTACCCATTTCGCGAGTAAAGAA
>NW_021851777.1:0-731 GCF_003651465.1 Formica exsecta
AAAGATGCTTTTCTTATATAAATCAAACTCAAGCTATCGATTAAGGCTAGTAAAAACTCGATCCATTCAGCTGTTATTGCAATCTAATAATCTCAAGTATTCTCAACTAATCGACTCGCGTGAAGATACACGGGGTGCCTTGCTGTCGCTACGCGCGATCTTTGGCTTTGCGTGACTTGGCGCGAGAGACTACCGTGTCTCTTGATTACATGAACATATCAAATAATAAAAAAAAAAAAGAAAAAATTGTTAACAGCGTAGGTGGTTTCGAACCTGGGTTCTCGCTATTAGTGTACTCGCGCTTACTCCCTGCGCCAACGGCACTGTTCGATAAAGTGTCTTTCTTTATGTCTTACAACGTACATTAAAATTTCTCCAAATTTCTTCAAATCTCAAGTATAAAAAAATACTACTTACAAGGCGCATTGGACGAAAAGCTCTTACAGGGCTTAACTATATTCAATGAAGATTCACCACAAAAAAAGGAGATCAGAATCAGTGAAGAGTCAGCTGCGACCTCTCCTTGTCAGTCGTTTACCTGCTTTTCAGATCTGTCAGTTCGTTCGACCCGATTCCAAACGCCACGAGACGTTTAATTTCGGGAAAATAAAAGATAGTTGTAAAACTACTAAAAACATTAATTTTTCATTAGACGAAACGGTAATTGAAAAAGATTTCGAAGAAAGGTTTAGCAAAACAGCGGCCGAGTCTCATTTTGCCGATTCCTGCGA
>NW_021851778.1:0-892 GCF_003651465.1 Formica exsecta
TTATGTAAGAGAAATAACTTGATAATAAAATAATAAATATAAAAATTCAACAATAATTATATTTTTTTTAAAATAGCGGGGTTTATAACTTTTGAGGTATGTTTAATACGCATTATATATAACTGACATGTTAGATTCAATAATTACTCAGCTTTTAAGGAATATAAATTAATAGAATAATATAAATTTAGATAAACACAGTTTATATTTATAGCTGAATGTAAAAATTATTAAAAAATACAAAATAAAATAAATAAAATATAATAAAATATAGAAATATAAAATATAATAATAAAATAAAAATATAAAATATAATAAATACAAAAATGCTTAAGAAGCAAATTGCGTATGTACATGTATGTATTTAAATCTTAAAAGTTCTTAAGACTAGAATAACAAATAATAAATAAATTTTGAAAAGTTCTTAATATTAAACGTTTCGATCCTCGACTGGACTCTTCAGTAAAAACAAACTGAAAGAACGAGAAAAGGTTCTTGTTAAGACTATTGTTGAAACGCATTTTAACAGCCAGCGTAAATTAAAAATAAAGATAAAGGCTCTATATTAATCATCGACTGATATGGTAATATTATATGTTAATATTATTGTTGCATCTCTTCTTCATCGTCGTGTGAATGCAATGTTAAGTTGCTTTTTCGCTCAGGTATTGATTTTTTATATAAATTTTCTGTCGTGTGGAGAGTTAGATGTTCATGTGTCACTGCCATAGTGCGAGCAGTTTTATCATTAGCTCTTAAGAGGATGCCGGACTGTCCTGTTTTACCGGCCATAATAATTATATTTTTGTACACCGAAATTTTTTTATTGGTTACATGAAATGAGAAATCCTTTTCCACGATTAAAGTATATACATCAACAAAGTGGGAACCT
>NW_021851778.1:4278-20833 GCF_003651465.1 Formica exsecta
AAAATGGTACAGGACTTTTCTGTTCAGTTTACTGTGCTCTACCTGCTCACGAGCGTTGTAAAGGGTGCTTTGGGACACCCTGTATAATATAAATATTCTATTTCCATTCTAATTATATTTATTCTACTAATTGCATTTATTCTGTTGTATTGCATAGAAATATATATATTGCATATATTGCAAGCGAATAGGAAAATTCGACGGCCGAACATGTGCGAGCGGCGAACGTTTTCGTGATCGCTCAGTGCTGTTCGTAGCCTGCCCCCACGCACGAAGCTACATGTACACGCTATGACGTAGCGACTACGTCTGTGGTGGGGCCCCCACCGTGGGGGCTCCCATTTCCCACGAACTGGCAGCTCTGGCTATAATTTGAAAACAAGGTCATATCGGACATATGTTTATATGAACTTTTTCTCTTATTTTTGTGTCCTGAATCCCCCAATTGCAATACTTCCCACTTTTTAGGATACACCCTGTATAATCCCTTCTAAAATGTATTCTAATAAATGATATAAACAGATGAGACCAAATATTTTTTTGCATTTATTGATTTATTATATATGTTTATATATCGCAAACTAGTGCAATACAAGAAGAAAAGTGATAAAGTTATTAACTGTTATTAAGAGTATTGCGTAATAATGCAAGCAAGAGAAGTGATTTCGATAAGTATCCCTAAAAGGTCACACCTCACTGATTTAATCGCTACTTAAGTATATTGTAGGGGGGAGTGTTCTGAGTAATTTCCCCTAAGATTCAAGTGACGGTCGGCATTGGTTTAGGAGATATACCAAATTAAAGTTTCACAGTTTTAATGCTTTTTCTCAGGTATCACAAAGTTATATTAGGAAAAGTGAAATTTGTGTACGTTGTATTTGTTGTAGGGTACACATGGAAAAAATGTTTGTTTACATTTATGGGATAGGTACATGATCATATACTCTATCCAAAAAGAGAATGACCTCGGTTCGCGCATAAGCGGGCAAAGTGGGGAGAACATGGCGAGATACTCAATACCGTATACGTAGATACGGCTCCCGCGGGCCCGGGACTATTATCTCATGTCAGTTTAAAAAATTAAACGGATGAAATAATCTCGATTAATTTCAATATGATATAAAATAGAAATCTGATTCTTACACGCGATACGAAATTAAAATAAAAAATAATATGACAGGCAATTATAAGAGCAAGAGTTGTAATATATTTGAATTACACAATTGAATGTTTATAATTTACGAAATAATTAAATCCTTAATATTTTTATTAGGGATCGTTTATATTATGGAAAATTTTTGATTTTGAGCATGCGTATAAAAGAAAACTGAGTACGTAATGAGTGGGGTTATATTAAATATATATTTATTTTGATGATTTTGTACAAGAGGGATAAGGTCTATCCTTTCGGAAGTAAGTCAGCAGAATATTATAAAATACGTATATATACAGAATATGAATACGAAATAAGTAATAATAATACGTGAAAGAAATAATAATAATATGTGTGAACAAAACAAATAATAATAACAAATAACAAATAATAATATACGAAATAAATAATAATATAAATATGAAATAAATAATAATAATATACAAATAAACCTTATAACCAATATAGCCTTATTCAAACAATTTATTAAATTTTAACATATTTTTCTCGTAGTAAACTCATAAAAAGACACTTTAAACTTTAAAACTACAATCTCCGATATACTATATATAATAGATTAATAATAATAATAATGTTTGGGAGTCGACCTCGACGAGATCGCCCGAATCTTGAAAGAAACGCTCAGAGATGAGCGAGAAGCAATGTGTAGCGCGAATCCGAAGATTCGCTGGAGGAATAGGATGGTATTGAAAGATTACTTGCGTGAGCGTAGTTTAAGAACGTTTATTAGAAAACACCGGGAGCGAGTCTCGACACGTGTCCCGCGACTAAGATCGGAAATCTTCTGAATGTCCTTCGATGACCTGCCTTTCTCCGCGTTTCAGAAATCTTGAAGGACTTCTTGTTAGAAGTCCTCGCGAGACCGGAAATCTTGCGCGCGGACGCCGGATGGTTTTTAGCGCAAGGCAGAACACATACGCGATGCGGTGAATGGTCAGCGGCTCTCGGACTCCCCACTTACAATTGAACAATCTTCACTAACAAACGAAACGATTAAACGATTTAACCATAAAGAACTGATTGCCACGATAATATGATGCGATCATGAGTGAGATACTTCGGTTTGAAATTGAATAGAACGCGAAGTTGACAATGAGTAGCGCGCAACGACACGAGCGAGATTACGACACGAGAGAATTCGCGTCTAAACTCTGCGTGCACGTCCGGTGCAACTTTCCTTCACGATTATTGTACGGGTTGCGTGAGAGTGTGAATCGCGTAAATTCGACGTATTGTTGTAAAGCACCGCATCTCGAAAGACAATGAGTAGCGCGCAACGACACGAGCGAGATTACGACACGAGAGAATATCATACGAGAAATGATGATACGAGAAACTATGATCGATTGCTATCGACCAGCTCGAATCGTTGTCAGCGGCAGACTGAATAACGACGGAAACGAGTCGCGGTCGACCAATTTCCATAATAGGATATTTTCGGCGCTGAACGTTCGAGAATATAGGTGTTTGTCACACTTTTTCTTTGTTATGATCACGCGATCACGCGCCGATCGGCTGATTGCGACGATGTTTATTCTCGCTCGTGTTTTGATTGCGGCTCTTACCGTTCAGATTTGTCGGTTGAATTTACAGTTTAAATTCATCGATTAAATTAAACGTTTCAATCTTGAACAAATAATGATAATAATAATAATTATTATTATTATTAATCTATTATATATAGTATATCGGAGATTGTAGTTTTAAAGTTTAAAGTGTCCTTTTATGAGTTCACTACGAGAAAAGAGACTTGCGCGAAACGGACGAATTTTCGTCCGGACCGAAGTCATTCTCTTTTTGGATAAAGTATAGATACTTTGTCAATAATCGGTTTCACCTTTTTCTCGCAGTTCGTTAACAGCTTTCAACCAGGGTGGTCAAACTCCTTTGTTAAAATGTGTACCAGCGTTAGTAATGCCATCTATAAGTCTGCCTTCGAAAAATATAAACTGCCTACAGAAAAAATCAATATGGCGGATCAAATACGCTTGAAAATACATGTATTCCTAACCTAAATTGTCAACAATATACTGCAGAATACACGTGTCTTCAAGCGTACCTGATCCGTCATATTGATTTTTTCTAAAGGCAGTTCATATTTTTCGAAGGCAGATTTATAGATGGCATTACTAACGCTGGTACACATTTTAACAAAGGAGTTTGATCACCCTGCTTTCAACATGCGACTACATGAATTTCTGAGTCATATCTTTAAAAGTATCATTTATTGAATGCATGGGCAAGGTAGGGGCTCCGTCCCTCCCCCTTCACCCGTCCCCCCTAAAAAATTCTAACCTAACCCAACCCAACTTTACTTTTAAAACTGAAAATAGGGTTGGGTAAGGTTATATCTCCACAGGAGATATAACCTAACCCAAACCTATTTGGTGCAAGTGGAACCCACTGTGTCCACGCATATACTTTACAATGCGAAGCGAAGTCCACCACACAACTGTTGTCTGGATGGGAAAGTGTATACGTGGACGCAGTGGATTCCCCCTTCCCCCTACGAGGGGGGCACCACTTCCGGAATATATAACCTAACCCAAATCTATTTCTGATTTAAAACTAAAGATTATGCTTCTGCTTATGCTTATATTAATACTTCATAACTTTTGGACGGATCATGACCGTCATTGTTTTCAAGGTTAGAGTCACTCAGGACGATGACTTTGACAACATATATCATGGTCAAGATCATACATGAGGTTGCCCTCTTTCTTTACAATTACCTTACAAACCTATGTGGAACAGTGCAACAAATAGACCTTGTTTCGTACTAAACCCCATTCTTGACAACTTAGAAGATCATAAACAGACTACGTATGTACAGACGGCGTACATAAATACGACTGTTCCTAATCAGTTTTTAATATTGTTGCGTCCGCGGATCGATATCGATATTTCTCGAACGTCCGCACGGAATGACGTCTGTCGCCAGATGGCGACTCTCTAAACAAGATGTCGGCCGTTGTTTTTCAACAACTCCCTTAGCAACGTGTTAGGGGATGATCTCCTAGAGACGGGTACAGCAAATTCAAGAATCATCGCCACAGACGACACGCAGAGACGAAACATGTACGACGCATGCAATAATATGTAAAGAATAGCATTAAAAGTGTGAAACTTTAATTTGTTATATCTCCTAAAGCAATGCCAACCGTCACTTGATTCTTGCGGGGAATTACTCAGAACATTCCCTCCTACAACATATCTAAATGGCGATTACATCGATGAAGTGTTATCTTTTATGCATATTTACCGCGATTTCTTCGAATCGATGTCATATTGAGCAAAGTTAGATTATATTAGCGAAACTGAGCGAATGCTTACACTTGAGTGAATCAGTGCATTATCAATTAACATATTTATGATAAATATATTGTTGGAAAATAATTATGGAAGCATCGAAGGAATAATTAGAGATTTTGACCATGTTTTCGATAACGATAAACTGGTAATTATACGCGCAAACGCGCATTCATGTATAATAATTATTTATATAATTAATTTTAACAGGGGGGAACGGGCAAATTAAGAGCCGAGCGCGGTAATAATTGCACAATTATTTTAATTATTGTAATCATTTAATTGTGAACGTTTCGGTCCTAGGTATTGGACCTTCAGCAACTACTGTACAAATAGACAAAAAACATGTGGATCAACAAAAAGTATATAAAGTAACAAATAGGCAGACGTACGGCGATTACATACGTATTGACAAATGTTGTGCACGTATAGAGTCATGACCCACAGCAACGACGAGAAAGTATAGTGAGTCTCCCTCCGGTTCCGGCCGTGAAGGAAGAGACTCCTTAGATCACATGAATAGAGATCATTTAGTTTTTTGACCTAACAACAGTTGTATGTAACACGTTTATAAAAGATGTTAAATGTAGTAATAAGCGTCGGAAATGAAACGGAGGCGACCCACTTCAACCATCAAAAAGCAATACCGCGAGTCAGTAAACGCAAGACACAACTATCAAATATTAAAATCAAAAGGTCAGGTATGACATCGTAGAAAAAAACAAATACAGATTTATTTATAAGAATAGAAAAATACGTGTTTGTGACGTGTCATCGCGCGCTGAATTTAGATTCTAAATTTTGGATAAATTCTCCACGATATTGATGTACGCCTGATGTAAACTCTCCGTGTCGTTCTGAAAATTTAAACTGTTAATTTGTCGTTTTATAAAAATCATCTCCGACATCAAGCGCCTTCCATAAATGTGTTCCTCATCCAAGACTTCCACATTATCCTATTTAAACTTGTTCGAGATTCGAACGGTTTTCGCTTTTCGTTTAAGATATTTAAACGGTAACTGTTGATAAATCAAAACACGAGCGAGTAAATAACGTCGCGTTCAGCTGATCGGTGCGTACTCGTGCGCTGCCCTTCGAGCTGAAGAACTGTGACAAACAGCAAGTTCTCGAATGATCGACGTCGAAAAACCTTGTTATTGCCATCGGCAGAGCGCGAGCTTCCGCAATCGATCGATTTAGTCTGCCAACGACAACGATTCGAGTCGGTCGAAATTCATCGATCGTTATCATTTTCTCTTGTTATTATTCTCGCTCGTGTCGTTTCTGCCGTAGTCGTCTCAAATTCGTTACGAAGTGTCTCGCATCCGATCGCTTCTCATATTTTCGCGGCGGTCAATTTGTTAATGCCTTAAATAGTATTCTTTACTTCTTTATTGTTAAGATATTGTTAACGTGTGAAAGTGGGGAGTTCGACAGTCGATGATAATTAACCGTATCGAGAATGTCCTCTGCCTCGCGCTAAAGATTTCCGGCGTCCGCGTTCAAGATTTCCTACCTCGCGAGAGCTTCTAGCAAGAAGTTCTTCAAGATTTCCGAAACGCGGAAAAGGCAGTAATTAGAAGGACACATTTGAAGATTACCGAAAGTAGTCGCAGAATACGCTACATTGCTCGCTCCAGGTGTATTACAATAAAGCTTGCATTAAATTTACGATCACGTGAGTTTATCATCTAAACCCGTTCCTCTAGCGGGTCTTCGGATTCGCGTTACACTCGTTTCGTTACACTCAAGACTGAGCGTATCTCAGTTTCGGGCGATCTCGTCGAGGTCGACTCCCAAACAAAATTCATAATTATTCAACCTTTGGTCTGTGATGACGGAATGTTGTGTAGTTCTCCTTTTGATGTGATTTCGGTTCAGCTACTCGAGTTTTTAGGAGTCTGCTTGTCTGACCGACATAGGATGCATTCTTACAATCCTTATAAGAGATTTTATATACCACGTTGTTGCGTTGTTCTTTGAGTAAAGTGTCTTTATGCGCATGGACAAATTTACGCAATTTGTTCATACCGGTGTATGATAACTTAATTCTTAGATTACGGGCCACAGGCTTGAATTGCTCCGAAATTGTTGGAACGTATGGAATGTTAAAAAAATGCATGAGGTTCAGATGTTTCGTCATTAATCATTGTATTCATCTTGTCAAACTTAAGTTTATTATATGTAAATATCAAAGTTTTTAGGCGTTTTTGTATTGTGTTGAATATGAACGTCAGTGAATATCCATTTGTTAATAATGTGTTGATAACGAAATGCAGATTTTTCTGGTGGAAGCTTGGATGTGAAAGCCGGAAAGCTCTATCGATAAGGCTGATGGCAATGCCTTTTTTGTGGCAGAGAGGGTATCGAGACTCAAAATGCAAATATCTACCTGAAAAGGTGGGTTTGTGATACCAGTCAAAAGTTAAAAAATTATTGTTAAGAATCATAGTCACGTCTAAGAAATCGAGTCGGTTGTCGACCCCCTCCTCTAACGTGAACTGTAACCTTGGATGGAAAGAGTTGAACGTATCCAGCACAACATTAAGCATAAAGGAAGGAGTAACCAATGCGATATCGTCCACGTATCTATAATAAAAGGGTAAATTAAACAGAAGAGTCTCAACAGCCCTCATCACCAGGTTTTGTAAAGTGATATCGGCGATAACCGGAGAGAGCGTAGAGCCCATAGGAGTGCCGAAAGTCTGTTTATAACAAATGTCGTCAAATTTAAAAAATTGCACTATTCCATGTTAATAATTTCTTTTCACTTTATCACTTTTTTCCTTGTATTGTTGCACTATTCCGTAATATTTTCATAACCATTAATCACTTTATCACTTTTCTTCTCGTCGTATTATACTTCGCGCGTACTCTTATAAAATATAAACATTATTATCTCACACGTATGCACGCATATTCTCACATATGATTTTGTCCCTTAAAGCGTTTTGCACATCAAGCGAATAATCGTACATGAGCAATGTGAACGCCGCTTGAGGTACAAAATCACTTTGCTTGTATGCGTGCAAGCATACGTACGTGAGTCTGATCCTGAAGAAAAATGAAAATGTCAATTCTGATATACGATTATCATTTCTCAGAATTGACTGCACCAATCTTATTCGAACTGGTCGCAATCGAAATCTTGTATTTACATTATATCAGAAAAATGCCGTTAGATTTTTGATTACGGCTTTAGTTCCTGAAATATCTTAATCGAAAATTTCATTTGACGCGATTTGACGTGAAATTCCGGATGAGCTACTTGATAACGTTGCGGCCCCTATACATAGGCAAAACTGTTGACAAGCCAGTAAGTATTTTTTTATGTACTTGGCTTCGCGACGCTACCGCGTCGCTTGGTATATACAATACTGAAAAGGGTGCCAAAGCAGGGATCGAAATGTTTGTAAATGTAAAATCCATTATGTTAAACCAAAATGATGTGCCAAGAATGTGTGTAAATTCGGAGAGGAGAGAAAGAAAATTGGAGACACTTTTTCTTCTTTTGTAACACAGTTGTAAATAGAAACTTTATTCTTCTTAGAGAAACGCGGTACAACAGTAATGCACGCTTGTACACAAGACAAAAGACTCGACTCGATTAAACCCATGCGCTACCCGAATTGTAGTGGAAACTCCCGAGCGCTAGCCGACGAATCGTCATGCACCAATCAGCGCTCAGCAACGCGTCCGATTGGTTTAACAAACGCGGGACGCTACGAACATCTTTACCACATTGTATTTATTCACAAATTTTGTTAATACATGCGTTCTTTACTTTGATATAATACATACATAAATAAATTTAATCAATTCGTTTCAAGTCAAACGCATATACATACACGTGCTCACGTATAGACGGACAGCGGACGCACACGATTTCACACACAAGCGCAGACTGACGGACGAACAACACACAGCCATTTGGCATGAGCGGCAAGAGGATTCACGCTTATCAAGCATCCCAATGAGATCAGATAACTGTCACATCTTCATCGTTGATTCTGGATAATGCAAGAAGGGAATTTATACATACCTACCTTTATCTCATATTAGTGCAAGCATACACTGTCGAACAATTAAGTTTCGAGACTCGCTTCGCATTTCTGAACGTCTGGTTTGTTTTTGCTGCCATCTTAGGGGATTATTCACAACTCAATACTCAATACCTGGTGCAAGTTTTAAATTATTTGGTTCAATAGTTAATGAAATACAGTCACGCAAAGTTGTGTGACAAAATTCTGTTTAAACATCGATGTAATGGAAGGAACGTTTGAAAAACGCGCCAACATTAAATTCTGTGTTAGATTAGAAAAGTCGCCAATAGAAATGTTACAAATGATTCAACAAGCTTACGGAGAGCTAGCCATGCATAAGAGTAACGTTATGAAGATACGTTATGAAGATAACATAAAAAGAAACTTGAATCAAATTTTAAAAGGGTTCGCTTTAGAAGACTAGAGCTGCTTTAAGCAATGACGGAGACATTGGACTAAGTGTGTCGAGTTAGATAGTGACTACATTTTTAACTGTCTAAGGTTTGTACGATTAAAAAAAATTTTTTATTCAAAATTTGAAACTTAATTGTTCCACAGTGTATACACACACATAAATTTGCGCGCTGTTGTTGATTAAAATTAGTGAAGTTATATTTTTCAATGCTGAATAACACACCTACACTATTGGACTTAAGCCATATATGTCTTAGGGATTTTTACGTAAAATTGAACGATCTTTTATAGAATCTAGCATAAAAAAATACTTCTTTTTATTTAAAAAAACATGGTTGTCCTTCACATGACTTTGAAAAATGACTTTAGTTAAAATCTAAGGTCATCAACATTTTTCTTCTCAAAACCTTATAAATTTTATCTTAAACATTTTTGCCTATTGGATATCGTTTTTGAGATATTTAACTACACTATTTAAAATGGGACATCCTGTATGTTTATCATAAAACTATCTATGGTTTTTTTAGGTAATTACACGTTAAACTAATAAAAAATGTTATACATAAAATTATATGTTTATTTCGAAGAAGCAACAAACTAAAAAATTGTCGAAAATATTTATTATAGAAGAGCCTTGCGACTTTTTAAATAAAACTACTATTAATTATCTTTTTACATGAATAGATCTTTTTAATCATTCTACACGCATACACATACAGGATGTCTGGTAATAATCGCCCCACCCGTAATGTGCAGATAGAGTGGGTTAAACTGAGTAAGAAAGTCCTTTATCATTTTGCGATTTTTGTAATAATTATTGAGAAATTAATTTAAAAAAATCTAATTCGCGCGAGTATAAGAGCGCATAGCGAGAAGAGACAACCCAAAAGTGTGCGGTCGCTAGGCGCGCGACAAAGTTTTGGGAGGAGCGCTCTACAAATGACAACAGTTATGTACAAGCGGTACATAACGATGAATTCTCGCGTCTTAGCAACCACATATCAATGCCGCTCATATCAGGCCGTCCTTTCTCACCGCGCGGTAATACTCACGCGAATTGTCCACTTTTTTAATTAATTTCTCATTAATTATTACGAAAATCGCAAAACGGTAAAGGACTTTTCTATTCGATTTAATCCGTTCTACCTGCACATTACGGGCGGGTTGATTATTATCAGACATCTTATATAAAAGTATTTACATAAAATTTTTAAAAAATTGATATAATTATGAGATATTTTATAATAAAAAAGTTAAAGATCATATATGGGTCTACGTCTATATATAAATAAAAAAGATTTTTTAATTAGAACTTTAAAAATGCATATTAAACCAAGTCAAATGATATTTAAAAAGGTTTGTGTATCAGAAATACAAGAGAATAATAGTGTTGCGCCCGCCCCTGTGTACTTCGTCTTTGCGAGTTGTCTGTGGTAGTTAATCCTGAAGTTGCTCCGGTCTCTAAGAGATCATCTCCAAACACGTCGCTAAGGGTTGTTGTTAAACAACGGCGGACATCTTGAGTGAGATCAGACATCTTGAGAGTCTCGCGACCGATGCAATTCCGTGCGGACGGTTTGACGGATTACGAGACTATCGTTCTGTGCTTTGTGTTCTGTGTTCTTGCTGTTATTAAAGTTCCTCTTGTTCTTTTTAATAAGCGTTCTTTATTTGCATCGTGGTACGCGAGTGCCGGTTGTGTCGCGCGTGTTCGAGTATTATCGAAGTCGACGGGCGGGCGCAACATTTTGGGGGCTCGTCCGATTTGAAAGCGCACAACGAGCTATGGCCACATTTGAACAGCGAGATTTACCAGCTGGAGTGACAACACGCAAAAGATTTCGAGCTGCGACTCCGCTCCATACCGCAGGATCAGAAATGACTGAGGATACTACGACGGCACAAGCTGCAACATCAGGATTGACTTTGAAGAGAGTAACTCTTCAGTCTGCGCTGCGAGAAATACGACAGCTGCGCGAGGAGCGTCTGAGAGAGCGAGCTGAGTTTGAAACGCAACTTCAGCAGCAGAATGAGATGCTTCATGGAATGCAGGAAAGGATGCGTCAAATGGATGCTAACTTCCAGATAAGTCATTTCAATAATAGAAATAATTTTAGAGCGGGTAGTTTTGAAGAAGTCAAATCGCGTGGGGTAGCCGGAGCGCGAGAATCGATTAATGAAAAGTTAGGCTATAAGTTGAAGCCGGATATTTTTGATGGAACTGTTCCATTTAGGGAGTTCTTTTCGCAATTCGAGTTGATCGCGCGAGCTAATCAGTGGAGTGACGCGACGAAAAATGTAGCATTAATATCGTGTTTGAGAGGGAAAGCGCGGGCGGTTTTGGAGTGTATAAATGATATTGAGAGTCTGGATTACGCGGAGTTAAAATCTAAATTAGAGCTGCGTTTTGGAAAGGGATGTTACTCTCAATCTTACTATTCGCAATTTACGAATGGAAAACAAAAATCGGGAGAGGATGAGGCTACGTTGGGTTCCAACATTGCACAGTTTATCACGGCTTTGTCAGACAGATTTGTGAGAAGAACTTTACAACTGGAAGGTGTTACTTCCTTGAAAATGGCCATACAAAGAGCGATGGCAGTAAAAGTGATCCAAGAGAGTAATTTTGAGAAAAGGAAAAAGTTTAATAGTAATAATTATTATTATAGTAGAAATAATAATAAAGGAGAGAAGTTTAATAACTTTAATAAAAATTAAAACAATTTTGATGACAAATATAGAGACAGAAAGAAGGATAAAAATTACGGAAAGAAATTTATGGATAAAAATGATAATAATAAGAGACTTCCAAAAGAATGTTGGCAGTGTGGTGGTACAGGTCATTTTCGAGCGGAGTGCCCTTTTTTAAAGGGAAACTAGGCTTAGTCGAGCTGTTCGGGGCGGTTTCGGCGGATAAACGAAAAGCTCCGATAGAGTTAAAAAATTATTTTTGTAGTTGTAGAAATGTAAATGTTGAAAATAGGAAAAAATTATTTAATTTTAAAGGTTTTGTTGATGAGCAAAGTTGTACAATTAAAATTGATACGGGCTCGGATGTATCATTAATTAATAGTAGTTTGGTTAGAATGCCTAAGCGGCAAATTCCACTCGATCATTTCGCTCGTGTTTCATATCCAACTGGGGAAGAAGTACCTGTCAAGTTTAAAGTAATTGTAATGATTAGGATAGGAAAATGTTGTATAGAACTTCCGGTTCTTGTAGCTGTAATGGCAGAAGATTGCTTGTTGGGAGCTGATTTCCTTTCGAAAGTAAATTTGGAAAATGTTTTTGGGCGGTTTTTGGAAATCCTGTTTTAGGAAATGAAGGAGGGAATGTGTGTTCGCGCATAGAAAATTATAGAAAGAAGGTTCCTCAATTTCTTCTTGAGCTTCATGAAAGAGAAATGGAAGGATTCACGCAGAATTAGAAATATCTTTTTGCTCATTTTCTAGTAGATTTTCAAGATGTGTTTTCGGAAGAGATAGTGGCTGGAAATTGTAACGTTGTAAAACATGTCATTAATGTGGAAGATTCGAATCCTATTAAACAGGCTCCTCGGCGGATACCTTTGAAAATGCGGGGAGAGGTTGATGAAATCATTGAGGAAATGAAACGCCAAGGAGTTATAGAGGAATCACAAAGTCCGTGGCTCTCAGCTGCTGTTATGGTAAAGAAGAAAGATGGATCAATTAGATTCTGTGTGGATTTTAGAAAATTGAATGCTGTCACGGTGAAAGATTCTTACCCAATACCTTGGATTGATGACATTCTTGATCGATTAGATGGGAGTTCTTGGTTCTCTTCTTTGGACTTAAAGAGCGGGTATTGGCAAGTTAAAATTCGTCTAGAGGACAAAGAAAAGACAGCATTTTCAATTGGGAATGGTTTGTGGCAATTCACTGTTATGCCTTTTGGACTTTGTAATGCTCCTGCCACTTTTGAGCGATTGATGGAGAAAGTCTTACAGGAATTGCTATTTAATATTTGCTTGGTATATTTAGATTATGTTATTATTTTTGGTAAAAGTTTCGATGATATGCTTGATCGTTTAAAACAAGTCTTCTTGCGATTACGTTCGGCCAATTTAAAGTTGAACCCAAAGAAATGTTCGTTTTTTAAGCGGGAGATTAAATATTTAGGACATATAGTATCTCAGCAGGGTGTTACAACAGACCCTGAAAAGATTTCCACTGTTAAGAATTGGCCAGTTCCTCGTACTAAGAAGCAGGTTCGTAGCTTCTTAGATTTCTGTTCGTATTATAGGAAATTCGTCAAGAGATTTTCGTTGATAGCGAAGCCATTGTTTTCTTTGACTGAAAATTTGACAAAATTTGTATGGACTGAACAGTGCGAGACAGCTTTTGAGGAAATAAAGAAACGTTTAGTGTCTTCTCCTATTTTATATTTTCCGAAGGATAAGGGTCAATTTATTCTTGATACTGATACATCTAATCATGGGATCGGTGCGGTGTTATCTCAGGTTCAGGATGGGGCAGAAAAGGTAATAGCTTATTTTAGTCGTGTGTTGAACAAATCTGGGAGGAATTATTGTGTTACGCGTCGGGAGTTATTAGTTGTTTTAGATTCATTGAAATCGTTTCACCACTATTTATACGGATGTAAATTCGTAGTTAAAACCGATCATGTTTCTTTACGTTGGTTAATGTCATTCAGAAATTTGGAAGGGCAAATGGCGCGTTGGTTAGAACGGATTTAACAATTTTGAAATTGTTCATCGAAAAGGGAAACTTCACGGAAACGCCGATGGTTTATCGAGGCGTCCTTGTGAAGAGACCAATTGCAATTATTGCAATAAAATAGATGCTAAGAAAGCAGAATTGGTTAGAAGGATAATTTTTGGGGAAGATAATCATAGAAATTGGAGAAAAGATCAATTAGAGGATCCGGCGGTTGTAAAGATTCTTCATGAAAAAGAGAAAGATCAGCGTCCTTCTTGGCAAGAAATCGTTTCGGAAAATTCTTCCACAAAAACTTATTGGTCACAATGGGATTCTTTGGAGTTGAAAAATGGTGTTTTGTTTAGGAAATGGGAATCCCCAAATTTGCAAACTTGTGTTTTTCAGATGATAGTTCCACAGAAGAGGATTAAGGAAGTCTTAAAGGAAGCTCACGATTCTCCTTCAGTAGGTCATTTTGAAGTAAACAAGACTTTAGGGAAAATTCGAAAAAGATTTTATTGGGCCACGTGTAAGCAGGATATTGAAGATTGGTGTAGATCTTGTAAAATATGCATAGCCAAGAAGGGTCCTCCTGATGAAGGAAGATCTGAGATGCGAATTTATAATTCCGGAATTCCATTTGAAAGGGTGCAAATGGACATTTTAGGTCCATTTCCAACATCTTTGTTAGGAAATAAATATTTGTTGGTCATTTCGGATTGTTTTTCTAAATGGGTAGAAGCGTTCCCATTGAAAAATGTTAGGGCAAAAACTATTGCAGAAACTTTTATGGATTAGGTAATTTCAAGATACGGTGTGCCTTCAGAAGTACATACAGATCAGGGAAGGAATTTCGATTCGCGGATATTTCGGGAATTATCATATTTCTCTTAGGAATTAAGAAAACAAGGACAACTCCATTTCATCCCCAATCTAATGGTTTAGTCGAACGGCAACATCAGACAATAATAAATTATTTAGCAAAATTTGTTTCAGATAATCAACGGGATTGGGATAGATGGATAGGAATGAGTCTGTTGGCGTATAGGTCTGCTAGACATGAAACTACGGGGATTTCTCCTGCTGAGTTGTGTTTCGGTCGGGATTTGAAATTACCTTTGGATCTTCTTCGTGGTAGTCCTCCAGGGAATGAAGGAAATTTATCAGAAGAGAATTATGTTTCAAAATTGAGAAGGAAATTAAGCAAGGTTCATAATGAGGTTAGGCAACGTTTAAATATGAAGTCTTTAAGGGCAAAGGCGTTTTATGATCGTAGAGCTCGTCAGATACATTTTGAACCTGGACAGAAGGTTTGGTTGTACAATCCTCGAAGAATCGTAGGAAGAACTCCCAAATTACAAAGTAATTGGGAAGATCCCTATGAGGTAGTTAAAATATTAAACGACGTGGTATATTGTATTCGGAAATCTAAGAAGCATAGGAATAAAATAATTCATTTGGATAGATTGGCCTCTCATCATGAAAGACATATTTAGATATCTGTTGTTTTGAGATTAAGACAGGAAAGTGAATTCTTTAATGAAAGAGATTGTTTTGCATCCGAAGCCCAATTTAATGTAATTTATTTCTTGTTACTCGTTTGATTTTTCTTTTGTTTCTTAAAGAGTTCGATGAAGAACATGCGGTATGAAACATGCAGAGTTTGGTTGGAAAATTGCGGTATGAGAGAAATGGCAGCATGGGATATTTCTACAAGTCGGGCGAGGAGCGGAGAACAAGTTAAGTAGTGAGAAAATTTGTTGGAGTCGTCTGGGACCTAAATATTGGTGCTCGGTAACTTGAAACTGATTTGGTACCCTGAAGTTGACGAGAATAAAGAGGGTTCGATGACGGTATCCTGTGAATTCCTGGAAAGCGTGTGATTGGGGCCAAGTAATGATGCTTGGTAACCTGCAGCAGCAGCTCAGGGTAGAGCAAGAAGTCATTGTGGCACCCTGGAGTCTTCGCTTTGGAAGAAGAGGACTACAATCAACCCATTCTACATAGACTCGTCGTTCGCTGATTGTCGGGACGACAATCTTGAGGAGAGGGGGGGCAGTGTTGCGCCCGCCTCTGTGTTCTTCGTCTCTGCGAGTCGTCTGTGGTAGTTAATCCTGAAGTTGCTCCCGTCTCTAAGAGATCATCTCCAAACACGTCACTAAGGGTTGTTGTTAAACAACGGCGGACATCTTGAGTGAGATCAGACATCTTGAGAGTCTCGCGACAGATACGATTCCGTGCGGACGGTTTGACGGATTACGAGACTATCGTTCTGTGCTTTGTGTTCTGTGTTCTTGCTGTTATTAAAGTTCCTCTTGTTCTTTTTAATAAGCGTTTTTTATTTGCATCGTGGTACGCGAGTGCCGGTTGTGTTGCGCGTGTTCGAGTATTATCGAAGTCGACGCGCGGGCGCAACAATACTAAAAAAAATCGAATAACTTACAGCATTGTAAATCTACGTAAAAATTACAAGAATATATTAAAGAAAAAAACTCAAATGTATCTCTTTGATTTTTATAAAGTTTGGATTTATCATATATCGTAGTGTAAAAAAATAAACAAATAATTGTTTAAAAAAATACATTGTAAATAATTACATACTTTTTCTTAAAAACAATTATTTTTTTTATACTAATTGATTTGTCTCATTATTCTGAACATAAAAGTATTACGGTAAGATTATCGAAAACTAAAGATTTTACGAGATATTTTATTTTTTATATCAAAATATGTCAGATTAAAATATAAAATAACTCAAAAAGTACTTAATGAAAAAATACTTTATTATAGTGTTTTGAAAAGCTCTCGAGATAAGCTACAAGAATATGCAATAAAAAATAAAGGGTTCCATTTAAGAAAATATCGATCACATTGACTTGGCCTTGAAAAGGTCACTCAAGGTCAAGTCCATATTTTCATCATGTGTCCCCCTCTGA
>NW_021851778.1:21361-22362 GCF_003651465.1 Formica exsecta
AAAAAATACATTGTAAATAATTACATACTTTTTCTTAAAAACAAATTTTTTTTTTTTACTAATTGATTTGTCTCATTATTCTGTACATAAAAGTATTTATGTAAGATTATCGAAAACTAAATATTTTACGAGATATTTTAATTTTTATATCAAAATATGTCAGATTAAAATATAAAATAACTCAAAAAGTACTTAATGAAAAAATACTTTATTATAGTGTTTTAAAAAGCTCTCGAGATAAGCTACAAAAATATGCAATAAAAAGTAGGCGGTTCCATTTAAAAAATTGAAGGTGACCTTCACGTGACCTTCAAGCAGCTATTCAAGGTCAAATTAATGACACCACAGTAGTATAGCTAGACCGGTTCTAAGCCATGGTCCTCTGAGGGGGGTGAAGGGCGAGGGGAAAACGGAGCGGGGGTATGACGTCACGCGGGGGAATCGCGTCCTAACCGGTAGGCGAGGGGTCCGCGGAGAGGGGGAAGGGGACCGCGTCCTAACCGATGGGCGTCTTTGAGAAAAAAAAAATACCTCGTGCTGAAAGGATAGTTAACCTCATCATGAGCCCTGATTTCATCTTCGGCGATCGACGATAGCCAAGAATCGCCACCCTAAGGGAGTCCCCCGACGCAATTCCACGGGGATCGAGTATACGAGACGCTTTATTTTTGCCGCCGCCGTATATGCAATCTTACGGTAATTTCCTTTCCTCGAAAATCGAGCAAATGTCCTTCTTGATCAACAATGCGTATTGTTAAATCAGTAATGCTCCGTGCGACGATCGGTAGATAATTGATCTGTGCTGGCGTTTCCGATATCTTATATCCTGGCGGCACACTCGGTGAAAATTCATGTATCGTGTGTACGCGCTTGTCATTGCTGTACGCGCCAGTGGTTACGCTGCATTCTATACGAATAATATTTACGCTCATAATATTTATCGGTACATCCGACTCGTGCCATTTCCGAGGCTGTAATATACGATTCGACGAGAATCCCAA
>NW_021851778.1:22397-27954 GCF_003651465.1 Formica exsecta
TCCATCTTCCTCTTCCGCCGCACCCATCACAGCTCTCGTAATCAAACGCCTGGCGAAGCTGTATGGAACGTTTCCATCCTCCCATTGAAGCCCATGGTGATCTTCCGATTAGCCATGAAGCTTGGCGTCTCTCAGATTTTGTAAGCGCACGCCATGGTACGGGACTTGCAAAAAAGTAGTGAGAGAGAACACATCCATTTCTTTATATCGCTACTTCCTTCACGACAAAGCTTCTCCCGATAATGAATCCTTGCAGATCCACAAACGTTGGCGCGATCATGCTGATAATATTACTGTACGATTGCAAGAACGATGTACGACTGCCGCCGATCGTCAAAATCTCAATCTTTATATATTTTTGACATTGGAGGAGATATTTGCTGATCTAGGTAATATTACGAACTACGTTGGTCAATGGGCAATATTCAACAACGCGATCGTGCAAGATGAGACAATAGACGGTGGTATTTGCTGGTATATCCTCCTTGCACTCAAACTCTAATCTCACGTCCACGGTGGAATTTTTGACAGACTCGTTTTGTCGCGAGCAATCGATAACCGCAAGAGGACCGCAATGTAAAAATTTTGAAATGTTTAATAGCACATCATCATTATCACACTCCATAATAAGATTTGCGAAAACGAGAGTACATATCGAACAAGAGGACGAATCTATTTTCATCGAAATCTAAATTCAAATCATTGTAGGGATAAAATTCCGAGTTTAGATAGAGTTTAACGTTGGTCAATTTGCAGTCGTCAAATGTAGTAATATCTTTTGACACAGCATTTTTTCTGTGAAAACATGCTGCCGACTACTATACGCGGTATCATTTGCGGTCCTTCGAATTCCGGTAAGACTAACGTGTTGAAGGGGGGAGGAGGAGTAGAATTTCTCGGCGGTTGCTGGAAATCAGCGAAAGCGGACGAATATCCGGAGGGAAAAGGGGGACCAGGATTTTCCAGACGTTGAGGAGATTCAGTGAAGGTAGGTGGATGTTCAAGGGGAGAAGGAGGAGTAGGATTTCCCGACTGTTGAGGGGATACAGAGAAGGCAGGCGGCGGGGTACGCTCGGAGGAAGAGACGGGTGAATAAGAGGGGGGAGAATAATGAGCAGAGGAAGTTGGAGGACAAGGTGGTAGGTTGTATATTTTGTGTGTTCGTTTTTGCTTATTATATATTTTAATTAAACGATGAGTTCTTTGGTCGTAGGAATCCTTATCTAAGTTAAATTTCTTATAATCTATTGTATAATTAGGATCCGCGGCCGCCCGAGCCAATTCTTTCCTCAGTTGTCTATTCCGACTGTTTCGCGACCCTTTGATGGTCGCGCGCGTAAGTTGATTTAATCTTTCCACTAAGGAAAAGGGGCCGTGATGAGTAATGATAATAATGAAATCGATAGTGAATAGATTCTTAATTCACAAAATAATTCTTGGAAGTTTTTCTTTACTTAATTGAATAACTCTAGATTTCAGGTCCGGATAATAAAGAAAGTGTATATTTTATATTTCTATATGAAAATTTGGACGACCTGGGAGTAGAAAGGGTGACGACTGTAATCGGGAGTCACTCTGCGAAATACAGGTAACTCTTGATGACAGGGAAGAAGTCAAGAGTCGCTTTGTAAAATTCAGGTAACTCGTGACGATTGGTGGCAAGTCGGGAGTCACACTGTAAAATACAGGTAACTCGTGGTGACTAACGTGAAGTAGAAAAAGGAGATTCGAGGTAACATTTCAAGGGAGGAAGAATGAGGATTAAGAAAGGGAAAATTACACAAAGAAACAATCAAGATCTAAGTACGAAGTATCGAAATGAGTCGTTGAAATTTGTAGTGACTAAATGTGGTTCGGCCCCAGCTGTCGTGGCTGATCAGAATGGGCTCGGCAATGATGACTCGGGAACCCGGCTTATTGTGTTGCTGGTTTAAACACGGCTTGTTGGCACTTAACACTTACGTATCACTAAGTCTTTCACTTTTATTTAAGCTCGCTCTCTACACAATTTAGAGTCGCGGGAAAACGAATACTTGATCTCAGAGCTGACTATTAGCTAAGTAATGAATCGGTTGAAGAATGAAAACGGAATGAATTTTCGAGCGAAGATTTCGCATATTGTCTGCGATATTACGTGGACGTGCGAGCGAGGATGCCGCGAACGACTTTGCGCGCGAGATGCGACGGCCGACGGATCGGCAAAACGCACGAGTAGTTAGACGCCGGTGATTCTCGGTCGAATACCCTGTATACGCCGTGATTAACACGAGATTCGCGCGAATGCACACGGATGCAATCGTGATATGCACGCGGTGGATAAACAGCAAAAGATCGTCTGTCTCGGAATACTTCCGGTAGTCACACACAACGGTAGCGAAATAAACTATCTCAACTAAACATTCAAAAATCTCTAATCACTTGAAAAGCGTACGAGCGTCGATTACTCTAAGCGGAATGCGCCGCGCTCGGTCCGCGGCTTACTTTTGTTACACCGCCTCTTCCTCGAAGGATCCGGAAGATTCTGGAAACTTGCGTATTTCCGCCGATCGTTTTTACTGGTCTTGTTTGTCGCAATTTGATACTCGGATCCTTCGCGAAGGGCGACGGCGTTTGTTTTGCCTGCCTTTCCGCTCGGTCGCAAAAAGGCCGCCTTCGATTGGGTGCCAGGGCCGGCGTCTCGCAATGATGCGATAGGTACGCGATGCCGACTTGCCGCCGGTCCCGATTCGTGCGGCAATTTCGAGTCGCCTCTCGAACGTCGCCTAATCTCAAACACATATCCTCGAATCTTAGCGTCTCCCCACGTACCCTCTCCATTAGGCAATCAGAATTCTTTTTTAACAAATAAAATCTTTACTATTTACCCCTCTTGTGAGTAGGAGGTGCTACCCTTCCAGAAGAAGGTCCAGAACTTGCGCCTATTCGTGTAGGCTTTTGTTTTTAGAAGTTAAATCCAGCCTATTGGAGAGTCCGTTATGATCGGCTAAGTTGACATTTTTATTATTCCTGTTGAAATTTATCTCAAACAGATAACACAAGAGGGTGGTCTGGCAGGCGAGCACGCGGTATCAAGTATCGCGAGTTCTGCTTACGGATTTTGGTTTCATCTGTAAACCATTGTCCGTGTCCCTCTCCTTATTCTTTGTTTTAAACTCTTAAATCTGTCGCGCGGACCTTAGAGTTGAATATTTCATCCATCTGTTTGTTTTCCGTACGCACATGGTCTAGATTTCTAGCGTTCGAGGGTCTCTTATCTTTGTTTAAAATTTTCAAATCTTTGACGTGGATCTTAGTCCCGGAATATTTATTGATCCGTCTCAAATTTTCAAATCTTTGACGTGGGTTTTAGTCCCGGAATATTTATTGATCCGTCTCGAATTTTCAAATATATATAAGCAAATTTAATAAATCAATAATTGCAAAAAAATATTTGATCTCTTCTGGTTATATCATTTATTAGAATACATTTTAGAAGGAATTATATACTGTTTATGTATATGCGTTTATTCAATAAAATGAACTTGTTTAATATTCATATTAAATATATGACGCTTTGTAATAAAAAGAATTTTCTTTCTATTGCTTTCTATATTGTGAAATTTATTCACTTACACAATTTATATTATTATTATTATTGATATATAGTTTAACTTCTGTATTAAAATTATATTTATAAAATATCTATACAGTTTGACTTCTAGATTAAAATAATATCTATAAAAATAAAATTATATCTTATTAAAATTATATGATGTTTTAAAATCAAGAATCCGAGTAAACTGGCAAAAGAGCCACGCGCAATTTTTAGGGCGCAAAGATATATAATTTAAACCAAGAAATAAATTAAAAAATTAGAGAATTTCTTTAATTACATGATTCGCGAAAGGCGGACGTTTCGGCCCTTTTTTTGGCCATCATCAGCGCAAATAATACTAAAATCAACAATATAAACGGTATACAAAAAGAGTCTTAAACAATTAAAGCGCAAAGTTACATGATAACCAACGGCAGAAGGCGTAATCTCTCATGTCGCTCCAAAAGGCAAAAACCATTCTCCATGTAGTCCATGTTATTTCGGGGCAGAAACCTCGATTCTTTAAGCATGAATCCACGAACATGGTGATACGTTAATAATTGTGTCTGTAATATGAGCGGAATGGTTTGTGTCAAAAAACGAAAAGAGAGAGAGGGTCCGTGTCGGAAATTACAGTAGTAAGACTTACATAAAAGAGACGCAACGCACAAGTCGACAGTACAAATCTTTCAGCAACGCAAAATCTTAACCAAACTCACTAACTATCCACAGAGTAATGAGAAGTATTGTTCGGCGAAAAAGGTGAGATGATAAAAACAAATGTTACCAGTAGCGGTAAACAACGATACAAAAAAATTAAAGATTGTCAAAACAGTGAAATGAAAAACAATATCAGCATTGTCTGTAGTATAAAATCAAAGTAATAAATAAATAAATATATATGAAACAGTCCAGACAAATTATCCAAAAAATAAAATAAAAACAAGTTTTTGTCGTTGTAAAAAAGATGTTTGTCAAATGAATTATATTAAATAGATAAATAAATAAATAACATTTAACAGGTTGTCAAGTACAGTAAAATAATTATAAATTAAACATAAAAATTACAATGAAATATAAGATAATTAAAAGCAATGACTATAACCGCTGTCAAGTATGATAAAACACGATAAATGCAAATAAATTGTAGAGTGTGAAAAGGAGAACGACAGAAAATTAAATTTTTGAGAGTTTGTCTAAAACTGTTAAATATGCCTCTGGAAGACATTCGCTCAAATTCAATACAGTATACATATATAAAATATATAATGTTTATATAATTCCTTCTAAAAAAAATTGCCTTTCTATTGAATAAATCTTTAAAAAAATCATATCTATGTATATACTGTATAGTGTAGTAATTTATATTTTTCAAAAAAAATATAAATTTTTACAAAAAGCAGTGACATCCCATTAAAAAATACACCTCACAAAGGTTAAAAAAACACGCCAAGTACATAAAAAATATCCCAACTTGTATGCAACAAAAAGTTTAAAAAATCCCAAGTAGCACATGAAGCTTTAAAACGTCTGCGATAACGTTGTCGCAATTTAAACTGCAGCATTTTTGTCTACCACAGATACTGCCACAACATCATTGTGACGTTCTGATAAAGTTGTGACAGCAAAAGTGGGACAACATTTTTAGGCTTTGAAAACGATGTCACAGCCATTTGGCTGCATAACTATTTTGCTGTAAAGACGTTGTCATAGCCATTTGGCTGCACAACTATTTTGCCGTAAAGATGTTGTCATAGCCACATTACGGCAATGATAGTAATAAAGATAAACAAACTAATAAACGGATAATGTTTTTCATATGTAAATTTATATTCAATGAAAGTTAAATTTTAATTTTAAAATTATATAAAAAGATTGAAAAGAGTATTAAAAAAAATTTTTGGCTTCAACTGGTATTGAACCTTTGACAACCCGGAACCTTTGCCTTACTAAACTTAAATCAAATTTAAAGATTATATAATC
>NW_021851778.1:28076-35930 GCF_003651465.1 Formica exsecta
CCCAAGTAGCACATGAAGCTTTAAAACGTCTGCGATAACGTTGTCGCAACTTAAACTGCAGCATTTTTGTCTACCACAGCTACTGCCACAACGTCATTGTGACGTTCTGATAAAGTTGTGACAGCAAAAGTGGGACAACATTTTTAGGCTTTGAAAACGATGTCACAGCCATTTGGCTGCATAACTATTTTGCTGTAAAGACGTTGTCATAGCCATTTGGCTGCGCAATTATTTTGCTATAAAGACGTTGTCATAACCATTTGGCTGCACAACTATTTTGCTATAAAGACGTTGTTATAGCCATTTGGCTGCACAACTATTTTGCTATAAAGACGTTGTTATAGCCATTTGGCTGCACAACTATTTTGCTATAAAGACGTTGTTATAGCCATTTGGCTGCACAACTATTTTGCTATAAAGACGTTGTTATAGCCATTTGGCTGCACAACTATTTTGCTATAAAGACGTTGTTATAGCCATTTGGCTGCACAACTATTTTGCCGTAAAGATGTTGTCATAGCCACATTACGGCAATGATAGTAATAAAGATAAACAAACTAATAAACGGATAATGTTTTTCATATGTAAATTTATATTCAATGAAAGTTAAATTTTAATTTTAAAATTATATAAAAAGATTGAAAAAAGTATTAAAAAAAATTTTTTGGCTTCAACTGGTATTGAACCTTTGATAACCCGGAACCTTTGCCTTACTAAACTTAAATCAAATTTAAAGATTATATAATCATTGCAAATTATTACAATTTATAACGTACATATAAAGTATAATAGAGCAGACGCAAATTTATATAAGTACAGCGATTACAGAACTACACACATTCTCAAATAATAATTTAGAGCCGCATAAATGAATGCATGGGTCCGCTGACCATCGCTGATATATGCTAAATTAAATATAAAACTGATAGTCACGTTATTCTTGACTTTCGCTGTGACATACAAATCACAGCGACTTCATATCCATTAATGCAGCTAAAATCGCTGCAGCTAATTTTAATTTTTCTGATCGCTATTACGGCAACTTTACAGCTATTAATACAGCTAAAATAGCTGTGGCTAAATTTTGGCTTTTGTTATTGCTGTCACAGCGACTTCATACCAATTAATGCAGATAAAATCGCTGCGGCTACTTTTGGTTTTTCTGATCGCTATCATAGCAACTTTACAGCTATTAATACAGCTAAAATAGCGGTGGCTAAATTTTGGCTTTTGTTATTGCTGTCACAGCGACTTCATACCAATTAATGCAGCTAAAATCGCTGCGGTTATTTTTGGTTTTTCTGATCGCTATCACAGCAACTTTAGAGCTATTAATACAGCTAAAATAGCTGTGGCTAAATTTTGGCTTTTGTTATTGCTGTCACAGCGACTTCATACCAATTAATGCAGCTAAAATCGCTGCGGCTAGTTTTGGTTTTTCTGATCGCTATCACAGCAACTTTACAGCTATTAATACAGTTAAAATAGCTGTGGCTGCGTTTTTGACTTTTTATTAGCTGTCACAGCGCTTTTGCAGTCAAAAGTCCAGCAAAATAACATTTATTGCCAAATAGCTGTAATTAAGGCTGGCAGGACGTTATATTAGCCACATTTTTACTGTCGCAGCGAATATAACCAGACTGTGTTACTTGGGATATTTACTTCTAAAAAATAGCTTATAAAAAAATTTTCTCCTAAAAAATAAAAAACCCCTAAAAATAAAAAATAAATATGAAATCAATATTTAACTGGCCAAGTATTTAAAAGTAATTCAGTTTGTGAGGATTTGTAATTTGAAATAGTATTTGTCATAAAATCTATCTTGCATTTACAGAAATATTATAGATTCTCTCGAGAAAATTAAAATGCATTTTATTTTTATTAAAAAATTACACTATTATGTTCCAAATAAATATTTTGTATAATATATAAAATAGCACTATTATATTGCGGATTTTATTACAAATAGTAAATCATAAAATTACTTAATCCTTACTGTAATAACGTCGATTACATTGATCACCAATTTTGAATTTAAAAGTGCCCCGTGCCAAACTGATCGACTTGCTTTGAAATTAATAATAAATTTTACCAGATAGGCCCGAAACGAAAAGAATTAAGATTAAAGTGACATACAAATGCTTGGCGTGCCCAATCTGAAATAAAAATTTGCAAAAAATTATCAGGAATCATTATCAATATATTAATAAAAATATATGATTTATAATGCGACCCGGGCACGCCAAGTTTTTGTTTGTCACTTTAATCTTGGTAATTGTTTCGAATAAGGCCTTTTCTGAATTTTGAAAAATATGATCGGATCTCTCGGCAAAACTCTTTGTTGCATAAAATTACTTAACCCTTACTGCAATAATGTCGATCACATCGATCACCAATTTCGAATTAAAAAGTGCCCCGTGCCATCGACTTGTTTTAAAATTAATCATAAGCTTTACCAAAAGCCCGGAACGAAAAGGATTAAGATTACAGTGACATACAAAAACTTGGCGTGCCTGATCTGAAATAAAAATTTGCAAAAGATTATCAGAAATCATTATCAACATATTAATAAAAATATATGACTTATAATGCGACCCGGGCACGCCAAGTTTTTGTTTGTCACTTTAATATTAATCCTTTTTGTTCCGCGCTTTTACTATTGTGCCATCTAAGATACTAGCCCATAAATTGATCTGATATCTATTCTGGAAATTGTTAATTATGTACTCGTGAGGATTATCCTGTGATCATACGTGATAATTATAATTATTAAAAAGACTCTCACGAGTAAATAAAGATTCATCGGTGAACATTATAGTTCGCGGTATTCCGGACTGTCGCTCTTGTTGCAGCATGCATCTACAAAAGCTTCTCTTTTCTGTGTAATCCTGCGGCATCAAATGTTGTATTTTTGTGTAGTGATACGTTTGTAATCGGTTTTCTTTTAATATTCTTTGAACGGTTGTTTTTGACATTTCGATTGTATGACTGATTTCACGAATACTCGTTATAGGGTCTTCCTATATAGCATGTAGCACTGCAGCTTAATTTTCTTCTTCACGGACATAAAAATAACGACCCACGATATCTTTTCTTATCGGTACTACTGACCCTTCGGACTGTATTTATTAGGCGAAGAAAAACATTCGGATTTGGTGCTCTACGATTCGGATACCGTTCTACGTATTTGCGCGCAGCTTCGTATGCATTTTGATTATTCGCCCCATAAATAAGTAACATATCACAATATTCTTCCTTAGTGTAGTCTATGTGGCCTTATTGTATTTATTAAACGAAGAAATATTTGTTTATAAATATATCATAAATGTACGACGTAACCTTATTTCTTATACTGTTTTACAAGTTGCTATTTTAAACAAATGAAGACAGAATAATATATTGAGAGTGTGTTCGGAAACGTCACCCAAATGCATCCTCTCTCCCGTTTTGCATCCGAGTGTGAGAGAGGAAAAAAAAATTTTTTCGTTTAATAAATACAATAAATATTGCGAACTATAATGTTCATTGATGAATGTTTATTTACTCGTGAGGGTCTTTTTAATAACCATAATTATCACGTATGGTCATAAGATAATCTTCACGAGTACATGATTAACAATTTTCAATGTAGATTCAAGAATAATTTAGGGGCTGGTATTTTAGATGGCGCAATAGTAAGATATTTTGTAATTTTTGTCAACATTATGTGTGTTACGTTTTTGTAGAATTAATAACACTGTTTAACATCAAATTTGCTTTAAGTTCTACCAAGTCATTCCTCGAGAGGGTAACCACTTAATGTAATCGTGGGACAGTGTCCCCAAAATCATTATAAAATCCTTATGAAATCCCCATGTAATCGTTTTGTAATCAGATGTAATCGGATGTAATCATAAAATCAGATGAAATCATGCGGAATCACCAGAAATCATATGAAATCATATATAAGAAGTGGAGCCCCCCGCAGGGGGGGGGGGCGGAACCCACTGCGTCTACGCATACACTTTCCCATCCACACAACAATTGTGGGGTGGACCTCGCTTCGCGTTGTAAAGTATATGCGTGACATAGTGGGTTCCGACCCCCCTGCGGGGGGGCTCCACTTCAGGAAGATATAACCTAACCCAAACCTATTTCTGATTTAAAACTAAAATTTATGCTATGTACATGGTGTCAGACAATTACGTTCAAATCGTTAAACTTATTTTGTTAATAACGTTTTAATAAAAAACGAGCGACGGCTTAAACCTTTTGAATGTTGTTCAGGGTCATGACCTTGACAACATATGTCAAGGTCAAGGTCATCGAGACTGCCTCCCTTCATCGGCATATTTACCGCGCGTATTATTCTTTATAATAAGATTGAAGTAATTGGTGTTAAAGCAACAGTGAATTGAAATGTTGATACACCTTTGTGCGCAAATTTAGAACAATAAACATTAGGTACAAATACAAAATTACTTTTCGTTAAGACCACGGTTAGACTAGTGGGAAAAGTGAGAAACAAGGAAACACCTTTTCTACTTAATCGAACATTGCAATCTTAACTGAAATGAAATATGTAGGTATATATATATTTTTTTTCAGCCCCAAATTGCGTAAGTTTTTTTACCTTCTAATCACATGAAGTTCAATATGAATTTACAGAGACCGACTTATAATAATTATTTTATTTAAAACAAATTAGCAATCAATCATGGTGTTTCTAATCAAATAAAATCATTTGTAATTACTAGAAATCTGATGATTACATATGCAATAACAAGACATCATTGTGTAATCAGATGAAATAATTTATTTTATCAAATGATTTCATATGTAATGAAGAAAATTATTTGTAATCAAATGAAATTATTTGTAATCAGATGATATCATTTGTAATCAGATAAAATCATTTGTAATCAGATGAAATCAAATAAAATTAAATGAAACCATGTAATCGATGGGACAACATTTTAGCTAGTGGTTACCTCCTCGTCATTCCTGATAAATTTTTTAGCGCTGATTACGAATCTGGCTGTAAAAATGGCGTATCACGTCAAGTTTTTGAGAAAACTTCAATCAAAGTTGCTAAAAGGGCGTTTTTGATACTTTTTCTGGAATTGTATCTTCCGATGGGGACGTGCTATAGATGACAGCGACAACTCAAAATAAAGCTCAAGATTTATACTTGATGATAAAAATGCCAGAGGTCCCAGGCAGGAAAGATTTTCCTAAAAAAATATGGTCGAAACATAAGAAATATCTATTGCAATGTTTTCCAGTCATACGTTTTCAATTGCCCGTTATTAAATTTTTTTAGTAACAGAAGTAACAAAAAACTACTCTAATTTTGTTCTTAACTGATAGCGACCACAAAAATCTACACAAACTCATGATTTGAATGATTTTTCAAAAATTTGATCCGCCATTTTGGATCTTCCATTTTCAATTTTAAGATTTTAACACGTAATTCGTGATGAGTGATCAAGCAAATATATACATACCGACTTTCATGAATTAGAATGATTTTAAAAAGTTTTAGTAATGAACAATTGGAGACGTATGACTGGGGGACACTGCGCTAGATGTTTCTTATGTTTCAATCAGTTTTTTTGAGGAAAACCTTTCCTGCCTGGGACTTCTGGCATTTTTATCATAAAGTATAAGTCTTGAGTTTTATTTTGAGCTGTCGCTGCCGTCTATAACACGTCTTCATTGAAAGATATAACTCACGCCGCAGTATCAAAAACGCTTATTTTAGCAACTTTGACTGAGGTTTTCTCAAAAACTTGACGTGATGCGCCATTTTTACAGCCAGATTCGTAATCAGCGCTAAAAAATCTACCAGAAATGACTTGGTAGAACTTAAGGCAAACAAAAAGTTCTTATTTTGTCGACCAGTGTAATTAGTAATTTTAAAACATTTTAAATATGATGTAATAATAATTAAATTAAGATTGTTTATTGGATCATTATCTCAAAAGGTTACTAGAATAATAATTTTAATATTTTATTTTATTACAGATTGGACCATTTGAACTGCCTCCTAGGGTAAATGGTGAAATTTATCGGGATTTTTTGGAACATGATTTACCGATTTTATTAGAAAATGTTCCATTGCACCTTAGAAGAAGCATGGTTTATCAACACGATGGTACACCAACGTATTCGTCCAGAAATGTTTAGCATTTTCTGGATGCAACTTATACAAACAAATGGACAGGACGCGATGGACTACAACACTGGCCAGCGAGATCACCCGATTTAACTCCTGTTGACTTTTTTTCTCTGGAGACATTTAAAAAATCATATTTATCTGGAGCCAGTGCGCAATCGAGAAGAATTATTCAATCGCATTGTCGAAGCAATTGCGAGCACATCTCCCGAAATGATACGCAATGCGCAACGAAGTTTATTGCGCCGCGCAAGATTGTGCATTGATATGAATGGTGCACAATTTGAACACTTACTATAATGTACATTAATTAATTGTATAATTAATTAATTAATTACTTATTATTTGCATTAATTGTTTCTAAATCCTCCGAATTATTTTAATGAAATGTTTAAAGTATACTTGAATGAGTTTTATTTGGATATTAGGAATAGTAGCTGCTTATTTTGTTAAATAATTGTAAGATAAGTATATATTATTGGTAATTATTCAGAATTACGGCTCCATCTGCAAATGGGATGCAAATTTTTTTACGGATTTTTTATGCTTAGAAAGAAATATAAATAATCATTTTTAGTTGAGGGAGGCCCAAAAAAAAAGTTATAGACCAAAAAAGGTTAATCATTTCGAATAAAATCTTTTCTGAATTTTGACAAATATGATCGGATCTCTCGGTAAAACTTTTTGTTGTGACTCCAACAGTGATAATCAATCGGGGGGCCCGTTCCCCATCACCCCCACCCCCCAAGAAACGAAAAATCCCCAAAATTACCGAAAATTAGGTAATTATGAACTATAAAGTTCATCCCACAACCCAAACCAAAGGTCGTAGCCGGGTAAGCATGACCAATCTGCCCCCGCAGATATAGAGCTTAAATTTTTTTTGTAAGTTACTATTGATGGAACTTACAATTTCCTAAAATATTAGTCTCCCAACTGCACGTGTTTAAGAGTAAAAAAATAATAATAATTTTTCATAATTAATTTTTTGCTCGTAAACGGTTTAATGAATCACTTTAAAAAATATATATGATGTGGGCATAATTACAACACACGAAACAAAAAATTGGGGTCCAAATTCGAGAAGAACAACATTGAAAAAAAAAATATTTCAACTTAAAATTTTTTTTTCAATATCATAGGCGCTTGGTACAACTATCATTTTTTTTAATAATATTTTTGAGCAATAAACAACAACATATATTTTTTTTAAATCGATCAAACGGGTAGACGATAGTTAAATTAATTAAAGTAATTTTTTATATTTTTTTTCTCATAAATGGTTTGATGGATCATTTTCGGAAAAAAGTATCTTGTAGATACAATCAAAGCACATTAAAAAAAAATTGAGATCGAAGTTGGATAATAATAATATTAATTAAAAGAAATATTTTAGATTTTTATATTTTTTTTTGACATCATAGACTGTTTCAACACATATCCGTTTTTTTCAAAATATCTTTAGGTAGCAATCTATAACATGTATTTTTTATAAATTGATCCAACGGGTAGATGATTGTTAAAAAATTACGCAATTTTTTATTCATTATATATATACAGGGTGTTCCGGAACAACCTTCCGTCCGTGAAATGACGTATTCCTGATACAATTCTAAGACGATTTTTCCTTTACCAAAATTTGAATTGAAGCGTAATTTTTGAGTTATAAGCAAAAATAGTTAGCAAATCACGCGTCG
>NW_021851778.1:36156-53381 GCF_003651465.1 Formica exsecta
TTGGATATTAGGAATAGTAGCTGCTTATTTTGTTAAATAATTGTAAGATAAGTATATATTATTGGTAATTATTCAGAATTACGGCTCCATCTGCAAATGGGATGCAAATTTTTTTACGGATTTTTTATGCTTAGAAAGAAATATAAATAATCATTTTTAGTTGAGGGAGGCCCAAAAAAAAAGTTATAGACCAAAAAAGGTTAATCATTTCGAATAAAATCTTTTCTGAATTTTGACAAATATGATCGGATCTCTCGGTAAAACTTTTTGTTGTGACTCCAACAGTGATAATCAATCGGGGGGCCCGTTCCCCATCACCCCCACCCCCCAAGAAACGAAAAATCCCCAAAATTACCGAAAATTAGGTAATTATGAACTATAAAGTTCATCCCACAACCCAAACCAAAGGTCGTAGCCGGGTAAGCATGACCAATCTGCCCCCGCAGATATAGAGCTTAAATTTTTTTTGTAAGTTACTATTGATGGAACTTACAATTTCCTAAAATATTAGTCTCCCAACTGCACGTGTTTAAGAGTAAAAAAATAATAATAATTTTTCATAATTAATTTTTTGCTCGTAAACGGTTTAATGAATCACTTTAAAAAATATATATGATGTGGGCATAATTACAACACACGAAACAAAAAATTGGGGTCCAAATTCGAGAAGAACAACATTGAAAAAAAAAATATTTCAACTTAAAATTTTTTTTTCAATATCATAGGCTCTTGGTACAACTACCATTTTTTTTAATAATATTTTTGAGCAATAAACAACAATATATATTTTTTTTAAATCGATCAAACGGGTAGACGATAGTTAAATTAATTAAAGTAATTTTTTATATTTTTTTTCTCATAAAGGGTTTGATGGATCATTTTCGGAAAAAAGTATCTTGTAGATACAATCAAAGCACATTAAAAAAATTGAGATCAAAGTTGGATAATAATAACACATATACGACGATATTATTGTCTATTCGCCAATGTAAGCAAATTGGATTTTCTATAGTTATTATTACATGAAAAGAAAATATTTAAATATCTAGCTGCTGTTATTTCGTATTATTAGTTGGTGTGTATTCATTTCTTTTGCGAATTTGTAGATATTTCGTTAGATGAAACAATGTCAATACCTTCGGATGCAAAGAATCCAAGGTGTGCTGCTTGCACGCGATTAGTGCATAAAATACCGGGTATCAAAAAAAGTATATCATCCTCCGACGACATAACTCTATTCTCGGCAGTTACACAGAATCTTCTCGTTACGGGCGATTTAATCTGCGGTAAATGTCGCATAACAGCTTATAAGCGTAGGAAAATTGATAATGATCAGATCGAAAACTTAACGCAAAATTCTTGGGATCTATCTCTTAGTGATGAAAATCCAGTATCACAATCTAGTCAGACAGATCCATCAGTCTCTATTCAATTTAAAATGATTGATTCAAATGAATCGGAAGTAGAATATATAGCGGTTCCGGTTCAAAGAACTGTTTCGACCCATAAATACTGTTGTATTTGTTATAAAAATAGCAATTTAACTGTCGTTCCACAAGGAACTAGAGTGCAAGTTTATATCAAGCGAAAGATTTATGTTCCAGAAAGAAATCGTTGTTGCCAAAGTCATTTAATAAAAAATCGGCTATATCATGACGATATAAATCTTATAAAAGTCTTCTCTAATTCCGCTTTCGTAAGTGGAGATGAATTTAAGAATATAATTAATTGTTTTACGGATGAATGTAATATGACGTTATTTGATAGAGTAGGTGAAAATCGCCTATCAGAAGATCAGATACATATATTTACGGGTTTAACCTGGGAAAATATAAACAAATTGAGTCATATGATAACATCAATGAGAGAAAATTCAGATCGTACTGTAATGCAAGCCCTTATTGTATTTTTATTTAAACTCCGAACCGGAAGTTCAAACAAACTGATTGCTGTTACGTTACAATTCGAAAAATATCAACTTGTGTCTGACTACTCTTCATCTATTATCGAGTCATTCAAGAAAGACATTTTTCCAACACAATTTGGAAAGTATGTCGCGAGGATCTTATTAACAATCATACGACAGAAATCGCAAAAATCCTATATGATGCTCACGATAAGTTGATACTCATTTGCGATGGAACTTACGCACGTCATCAAAAAAGCACAAACAACGAATACCAAAGAAAATCTTTTTTCGGTCAGAAAAAAGTGCCATTGTGTAAGCCTTTTACAATCTGTACCACTGATGGATATGTTGTTGATATGCTGGGTCCATATCTTGCAAATGTGAATGATGCTCAAATAATGAAGACTATAATAGACCAACCAAATGGCTTGTGCAATTTAATGAGGCCAGGTGATATTTTTATACTCGACCGTGGTTTTCGCGATGTAAAGTCTCATTTAGAAGCAAAAGGATTCAAAGTACTGATGCCTACTCTTAAAAGCAAACGGAAGTAACTAACAACAGCCGAATCTAACGAATCACGATTTGTAACGAAAATCCGTTGGGTTGTTGAGGCCGTCCACGGGATGATCAAATAAAAAAACCATCTTCTAGACCACAAACTCGATAATAAATTAATTTCCAAAGTTGGGGCATATTATCAAATTGCGTCATTTCTACTCAATCTTTTTGGGAAACGATTGAATTCTGATGCTAAAACATCAGCTGATATAATTCGAAGAATGTTAGCCCAAAAAAATGTTGATAATACATTGGCGACGGAGGTGGAAGAAAAAGGATGGCTCCGAAAACGACTTATTTACCGAAGTATTTCGAGTTAGGACTTATTGAGATTCCCAGAATTAACAGAGAATGATTTAAAAATCTTATTCACTGGTTCTTATCAGTACTCTCAAGCGATATCGTACTTGGCAGAGATGTTAAAGGAGGATGGATCATTGAATATGCAATTTGTCAAGGAACAGTCAAATATATTGAAAATATTGGTCCAATCTCGTCATAAATCAAGAAAAAAATACCGCTGCTTTATTGAATACTCCCCAGATTCGATTGGATATGGAGGGATTAAGAGGTATTGCTGTGAATGTTCGAACGGGAGGAGAACTGTTGGTTGTTGTTCTAATATTGCAGCCATTGTTTATCATCTGTCTTATGGGCAATACCTATCGAAAATACCAAGACCAGCAGAAAGCTTAAGTCGATTATTTCAAGCAGACGGCATGGCAATTGTTATCGACGAAGACAGTGATAACGATTAAATTCTTAATATTTTTACGGTGAAAATTTTTTCTCCCCTTCCTTTCTCTCTCTGTGTGCGTCGTGTGTGTGCTTGTGTGTAAGTGTGTGTGGGTGGGTGAATGCAAGTGTGAATGGTGAGATGTAAACCTAATTGACAACCTCTCCGTGGTACATCTTGGGAAAACGGTGATGGTTTTGCGAATGTCAGCAGTAAATTGCACGTATACTAAGAAACATTAGCAACGAAAAGAAGTAATTAAGAATAGTTTTATTTATTTAGCTATATTTTTTTTTTTTATATTAACGTCATCACGTTAAAAAAAAATATATATATATCTTGCTTTAATTTTTTAACATCTACCCGTTGGATCAGTTTATAAAAAACATATGTTATAGATTGCTACCTAAAGATATTTGGGGAAAAAACTGATATGTGTTGAAACAGTCTATGATGTCAAAAAAAATTATGAAAATCTAAAATATTTTTTTTACGATGTTATTATTATCCAACTTTGATCTCAATTTTTTTAATGTGCTTTGATTGTATCTACAAGATACTTTTTTCCGAAAATGATCCATCAAACCCTTTATGAGAAAAAAAATATAAAAAATTACTTTAATAAATTTAACTATCGTCTACCCGTTTGATCGATTTAAAAAAAATATATGTTGTTGTTTATTGCTCAAAAATATTATTAAAAAAAATGATAGTTGTACCAAGCGCCTATGATATTGAAAAAAAAATTTTAAGTTGAAATATTTTTTTTTTCAATGTTGTTCTTCTCGAATTTGGACCCCAATTTTTTGTTTCGTGTGTTGTAATTATGCCCACATCATATATATTTTTTAAAGTGATTCATTAAACCGTTTACGAGCAAAAAATTAATTATGAAAAATTATTATTATTTTTTTACTCTTAAACACGTGCAGTTGGGAGACTAATATTTTAGGAAATTGTAAGTTCCATCAATAGTAACTTACAAAAAAAATTAAGCTCTATATCTGCGGGGGCAGATTGGCCATGCTTACCCGGCTACGACCTTTTAGTTTTAAATCAGAAATAGATTTGGGTTAGGTTATTGGGGTGTGGGGCGGAACTCACTGCGTCCAGGCATACACTTTCCCATCCACACAACAATTGTGGGGTGGACCTCGCTTTGTTTTGTAAAATATATGCGTGGACACAGTGGGTTCCGCCCCCCTACGGGGGGTCTCCACTTCCGGAAGATATAACCTAACCCAAACCTATTTCTGATTTAAAACTAAAATTTGGTTTGGGTTGTGGGGTGGATCTCGCTTTGCTTTGGTAATTTTTGGGGTTTTTCGGTTTTTTGGGGAGGTGACAAGCGTGTGAGTGCGTGTCGATGTATCGCTGTGTGCGTGAAGCGGTCGCCTGTACGGCGATACGGCGGTGTGCGATGTATAAATGATTATAATCGATTGAATATAGATATAATGTAAATGCGTGTACGATGCAGGGTGTACAGTGGTACGGTCGTGTCGGGTGCAGTGCCTCCAAGGCAATGCACGGGTGCGTTGCGTGGTTCGTGATTTCGGTTCGATAGAATATCGATTACGGATCGCGGGCCGCGATTTCGGCAGATGACGTTAGCTACCGGGCGGTAATTCCGGTCGGCCCGGTGGGCGGTTCTTCGACGCGTAGGTATAGATCGCGTATGTCGATCGGTGTCGCGGTAGGGATGTGGATCATCCCCCGGCGCGGGACTTAGCGCGCCGTATCAATGGCGAGTTCGGATGACTAAATGGCGGTCGCGGATGTCTTAGCTAAACGCGTATAGTGCGTTCCGTATTACGGCGGGATGGTCTTTCCCCGTGGAATTTCGGGAGTGCAACGGTCGACGAGAACACCCGTCGATGGCAGGGAACTCCCCACCACTAGAAGATCGCCGTTGCACGCAGGTGATCGGATTGTTTCGAGGTGTCAAGTACTCTCGACAGGAACGAGTACGCCCGTTCCCGTTTGCCTTGTTTTAATCGGTTTCGGAAGGATCGCTCTCGGAGATGCCGCAAACTCTCGGCGGAGGCTGAGTACACCCAACTCCGTTTTCTCTCTCTCTGAGCGGTTAAGGATCTAGGCGGTTTCCAGGCGTCTTACAGACTTTGGCGGTGCGGAAAATCTGGTTTCGATATTCAGAAACGCTCTCTATTTATACCGGTTTTCGGCGCGCGCGTCTGCGTAATTCGCCTATTGTTCTAACAGTAACATCGTCGAACCAGTGATTAGGCAACAGCTCCATGTGTCGTTATAGTATGTATCTCGTTATACGCGATCGCGAAAATTATTAAACGATATCTGAAACTCGATCGCTATGATAATTAATAATTAACGATTCATAAGCGATTGTTATTTGTCGAAGCAGATATTAATTTCGCATGATTTATTGTTATATATGTATCTCGTTATATACGATCGCGACAATTATTAAAAGATATTATATCTGAAACTCGATCTCTATAACAATTAATAATTAATGATTCATAAGCGATTGCTATTTATCGAAGCAGATATTAATTTCGTGTGATTTATTGTTATACTAATATACTAATATAAAGTAAGAATAATTACAAAAAGCAGTGAAATCCTACTAAAAAAAACCTCACAAAAGTAAAAAAAAATACGCCAAGTACATATTTAAAAAATAATTCATAAAAAATTTTTTCCTAAAATATAAGAAAGAAAAACTAAATATGAAATCAATAGTTAACTAGCCAAGTACTTAGAAGCAATTCAGTTTGTGAGAATTTGTAATTTGAAATAATATTTGTCATAAAATCAAACTTGTACACGGAAAAAAAAATTTTCGCTATCATAGCTAATCATGGTGTGCAAAATAAATTTCTAAACTGCAGCAAAACGGTTTGCTGTTGCACTTAATAAATAGGTATCACAGTTAAGATGTTTGCTGTCCATATATTACGATTGAAATCTAGTTACCACACGCAGTTTTTAGCTACGGCAGCTAATTTTTTTTTCCGTGTATTTATAGAAATGTTATACACAAATTCTCTCCATAAAATTAAAACGCATTTTATTTTTATTAACAGAAACTTGATTTTCAAAATAAGTTCAATAGAAATAAACAAGTAGAGTTGTGCAATATAGAAACTTGCACATTGCTTCCTCATCATTTTATCTTACAAAGCTTAAGCTGCTTTAAGCATGCGTATTTTTCAATTTTTGCTTCCTCATAGAGGAAGCTTTGTTTTCGTGACAAAATTTTTTTTCGAGTTTTCTATGCCAATGTGTAAAAATATTTAACCCGATATCTCAAAAATTGCGGAAGTTAGAGGTTGTACAATATATATATTGTGTACATACATACATACACACGTATACACGTACACACATACATACATACATACATATAGACAGACATTTTTTAGGAATATGATTTTTCGACGTTTTGGAACATTCTAAACACATATGCTTTTAAGTATTTGGCTAGTTAACTATTGATTTCATATTTAGTTTTTATTTCTTATTTTTTAGAAAAAAATTTTTTATAAGTTATTTTTTAGATATGTACTTGGCGTATTTTTTTATCTTTGTGAGGTTCTTTTTAGTAGAATACACATATGTCCGGTAATGGCTGATTTATGAGTTACAATCGAAAGATTACATTCAATTCAGTACTATGGCTTGACTTAAATCCATTAGATTTTTATGAGGACACTTAAAAGTCTTACTTTATGCAATTAGTGCATGAAATTGCAAAATGAAGAGGCGCTTCACCAATCGTAGATGCCTGCAAAACTATTCGCAACCATATCAGGATCTTTGAAAGGATGCAACAGTCCATGATCCTACATATCCATGCGTGCATTGAAATAGATGGAGGACATTTTGAGCATTTGTTGTGAATTGTGAGTAGATGACCAAACAATTAAACTGAAGATGTATCACATTGGTCATGTGTCATTGTAGATATTTTCTGCCAGTTTTTGTCGTTGAAATCTTTCGATTATAACTTATAAATAAGGCATTACCGGACATATGTGTATATATGACATTTCTTTTTTGTTTATGTGTGAAGAACTCGCACCCAAAGTTTGTACAAGTATTTTTAAATCACCCTGTACAATGTTAAATAAATAAATAAATAAATATATATATAAATAAATAAATATATATATATAGGGGAAAGTAGGGTAAAACCGGGTTTGCGGGTCAAACCGAGTATCTCTTCGTGATAAGTGCTACTATCTTTAGCTAACTCGTGTTATTAGTTGTAGATTGATGCCATCATTATTTTGAGATGAACCATGTGCACACGGTATTTCTTTTTTGAGAGAAGTTCAAAATTTCAGGCCAAAAAATATCGATATTGGGACAACAATCGAGTCATTATGGACTTTTTCTACACAGAGCATCTGCTTCGGTAAATGTAGCATTGTATTCTGTACATATTAGAAAATTAGTTTTGATCGTCACTTTGTACGCCGGAATATACAGCCGCCGTGTTTGTTATTTTCTTCGTGTTGGGGCAAAACTGGGTACTCACACACTGTGGTGGATGAGGTTTATGCCGATTGAACGATAGACACTCGTATTATGTTAGACTAGATATAATATATATATTTTGTAATAATACAGTCTTCGCGTGCAATATAATATTCGTCCATTCTGACGAGAGCTGACAACAAACGAGTGCAAGACCCTTTCTCCCTAGTCTCTAGTCCTCGCATCCTGTGCCACCACCTACCGTCTACTCTCTTTGTGCTAACTCCTATTGGCCCGTCATATTTCACCAATAACCATCTATTCCTCTGACCATGAAACTAAAAAAGAATAACCTGTTTGATAAATGACATTAATGATAAAAACAATATCTCACAATCCACCTCCTTGATTTTATCAATCCTCAACGTTTATGAACTTCTTTGCATGTTTCAGCAGTGTTGATCCACTTAACGGTTTCGTTAAGCAATCCGCCGTCATTTTTTCATTCGCCACATGCTTCACAAGGATATTCTCCTCTTTTACAGCTTCTCTAGTAACATTTTCTGTTCAGTAACTTGGATTTCGTCTTGAAGTTTCCTCCATTCGCCAATCTAACTGCATTCAGATTATCGCATCTCAATTCTCTTGATACTCCTTCTAACATTCCAATCTCATGCAATATTCTTGAAGTCCATATTATTTCTTTTAACCCTTCCAGCATAGCTTCCATTTCGCTTCTGTCGATGACAAAGCAACTATTGACTGTTTTCGGCTTTTCCAATGAATTAAATCTCCGTTTCTATATATTAATAATCCAGTAAACGATTTTGCATCCTTGGTTCTATCCCACGACGCATCAGCTTTGCATTCAATGCTTCTAACTGAATTTTTTCCAAATTCCAGGCGATAATTTGTAGTCCCTCTCAAATACCAAAGAATTCTCTTCAATGCTGACATGTGCATTACTCTCGGCTCATTGTTAAATTGGGACAAACAACTGACAAGACAAATCTGGTCTCGTATATACACTTGGATACATGAGTCGCCCCATTAATTCTTGGTAATCTCAAGTAATAGCGTGTTCACTCTCATTGCATTCTTCCATCTTTATGTTCATGACAATTGATGATCCCACGGCGTTACATTCTTCTATCACGTATAATTCAAGTAATTTTTCAATATAATTATTCTGATGCACAAATCTTTTCTCTTCTTCTTAATCCATTTGCATCCCTAGTACTGTTTTTGCTCCTCTAAGATCTATTAAATCTATATATAGCTTAATCTTGTCTATACAGGGTGTCCCCAATTTAAATGGCAAAATTTCAAGAGCTTGTAGGGGACCGAAAAACTAAGACAAGAAGTCTTTTAGAGATTTGCTCGTTTTTGCTCCATTTTAGAGAAAATCGCAAAAATTCAATCTCTCATTGTCAGTTGCTCTCTTGAGTTGATTGGCATTGAATAAATTTTCTGCTTCAAGCTTCCTTACATATGTAAACACTTGATGTTATCCTTTACATTCTTTTGTTTGTTTACATTCTTGCTTTCTTCTATGAGTCCTTAATCAGTCTTTAGTCAGTTACTCAGATATTTTGAAGTGAATAACATCAGCCACAATACCGCATACATATTCTAATGTTGAATACGCTGACATAGTTTTCGTGTACGGTTTCTGCAACGGTAATGCTTTAGAGGCGGTGCGAGAGTATGCGCGCCGATTTCCAAACAGAAGAGTGCCTAATCGACGAGTCTTTTCGTTGACTTTTAATAGACTACGAGAGACTGGGTCATTTTCACTTCGTAAAGAAGGCAACCGATTCCAGGCAGCGTTAGAAGCAGATTTTCGGAGAAGAAATTGTATTCAACGCCACTTCGATAACAATCTTGAGACTAGCGTCCGAAGAGCATCAGCTGCATTAGGAATACCGCGGCAGACAATATGGCGAACTTTGAAAGGTGACAATCGCTACCCGTATCATCTTCAAAAGGTGCAGAATTTATTACCTCAAGATTATGTCAAGAGATTGAATTTTAGTAATTGGTTTCTTGAAACAATTCACAATGACAATTTATTTCCATTAAAAATAATATGGACCGATGAAGCTATCTTTACAAGAGGAGGAATTCTTAACCAAAGAAATTATCATGTATGGGCTCATGAAAATTCTAGAGCTATTAGAGAATACAGGTTCCAGCATGAATTTGCTATAAACGTTTGGCTCGGAATTTGGAACGGATTGCTGGTGGGACCGTATTTCTTACCCGAAAGATTGAATGGAATCACATTTACGCATTTTTTAGAGAACGACTTTTCTAATTATTTAGAGGACATTCCCTTACAGCAGCGGATTGAAATGTGGTTCCAGCTCGATGGATGTCCAGCTCATTATAGCAGAGCTGTTCGATCTTGGCTGGACATAAATTATCCACAACGATGGATTGGACGTGGAGGAATAGTACTTTGGCCACCCCGATCACTTGATATGACACCCATGGACTTCTTCGTATGGGGAACCTTGAAGCAGGAAGTTTATTCGGTACCAATCAATTCAAGAGAGCAATTAAGAGACCGAATCATAGATGCAGTGCACCAAATATCACTAGAACAATGTCTAGCTGCAATTAATGAGGTCAGTGCTAGATGTAATGCTTGCATTGCTGCAAGAGGGCAACATTTTGAACAATATCTGCATTAAATAGATGATAACATAAATAAAATGTAAATAAATAAGTAAAAAAACGAAAACTTGTTTTGTTTCTTTTTTTGTGATTTTCTCCAAAATGGAGCAAAAACGAGCAAACCTCTAAAGGACTTTCTGTCTTAGCTTTTCGGTCCCCTACACGCTTCTGAAGTTTTGCCATTTAAATTGGGTACACCCTGTATAATTTCTCTCGGATTCATCATCGCTTGACATCGTTGGCATATCATCTACATGGATTCCGCAGTATAAGAATTTGTTCTTCTCTCTTACATAAAACAAACATGGATCTTCTTTAAATTGTTTTAATCTACATTTTATTAAGATTTCTGTCAGATACTCATTTCAACACCTTCCTGCTTGTTTCAGGCCATATATACTCCTTTTCAATTTACATACTTGCTCTTTATTGCTTTGAAGTCCATCCGGTAATTCCATAAACATTTCTTAAGTGTATCATGTAGAAATGCTGTTCTGACATCGTAGATTTTCATTTTTCTATTCTCTTGAGCACTTATACTGAATAGTAATCTTATCGTTTCTGCTCTTACCAACGGCGCAAACGTTTCTTCATAATCTATTCCCGGGCGTTGTCCACAACCCAGTGCAACTCGGGCTTTATACCGTCGCTGTCCTATACTCGGATCTTCCTTTACCTTAAATATCCATTTGCATTTGATCACCCTACTGTTTTTGGGTCGAGCTACAATGTCCCACACTTTATGCTTCTTCATTAACATTAATTCATCTTTTATAGCTTGTCTCCAATATTTCCAGTTACTTGAATTCTCTGCTTCATTAACGTTTTTCGGAATTTCATCATCCTTAATTAACATTGCTGATTGCTTATTTCTAATTCTCTCCGACCTTCTAACATCTTCTTGTCTCTAATTTCTTTCTTCCTCTTCACGTCTTAGATTTCTTCGCTCTTCCATTACGGTTTTTGTAGTTCCTCTTGGTCTTCCTATATTTCTCAACCTTATCGGTTGCTCTTGAATCTCATCTCCATCTTCATTTCTTTTTTCACCATCTTCATTCTCATTTAAAATTCTTTCTTCTGGTTCATTCCTTTCAAAAAATTCTTCTACATTAGCATCTTCATATTCGCTATTTTCAGTTTTATTTCTGCTTTCGTCATACTCTTCAATTTCCTCTTGTTGTTCTATTCTATCATTTGTGTCTTCAGGCCTCAATTCTACGATCAACGACTTATTCTCAATCACCTGATCCATATTTTCCTTATTGCTCAACAATTCACATCCGTTTCTGCTTTCATCGAATTTAATGTCGCAGTCCGTTTTAATCCTTCCTGTCTCTGGGATGTATACTCTGTATGTACTATTAGTTGCATAGCCAACAAATATTCCTTTAATAGTCTTCGAGTCGAACTTCTTTCTTCGCTCTTCTTTATTCAGCAGGTATGCTACGCAACCAAATCTTCTCATATATTTTATGTTTGGTCTCTTCCCAGTCCATACTTCATATGGGGTCTTACCATGTATCGTTGATTTACTCCTATTCTTGATATGCAGTACATGCTGCTTCGGCCCAAAAATCCAATGGTATTTTTGAATCTGCCATTATTGTTCTTCCTATTTCTATAATTGATTTATTCGCTCTTTCTACTAATCCGTTATATTGTGGCGTTCGTGCTGGGCTAAATTCATGTTTTATACCTTTTTTCTTAAACCATTCTTCCAAATCCGTTCCAATAAATTCTCCTCCATTATCTGATCTTATCGCCTTCAATTTGAGTTCAGATTGATTTTCCTTTAAAATAATCAGATCTTTCAATTTTTCTGCTGCTTCTCCTTTTTCTTTCAGCAATTCTATAAAAATCACTCTTGAATAATCATCTACGATAGTGAATATGTATCTCTTACCGCCACGTGATGATGGTTTAATAGGACCAATCAAATCCATATGTCATAACTCCGTTATTCTACTTGTTTTCTTATCGGTCAATCTGGGATGTGATCTTCTGCACATTTTTCCTTCCACACATGGCTCACACTGTCTCTTCTCTTTATCGTCTTCCTTCATTCCAATCACAAGGTTTTCTTTCTTCATTTCTTCAATAATCCTTCTGTTCGCATGACCAAGTCTCTTGTGCCAAATATCCATATCTTCAATTGCTGCTGCTCCATCACTTTTTATTACTGAAGATCTCACGTAGTATGCATTCTCTTCGCGTACAGCTGTCATCTTTATTTCGTCCTCTTCTCAGTAAACGATAGCTCCATATTTATCAAATCTTACATTATATTCATGATCAGTGATCTTTGCTACTGATAGTAAATTTATATTAATATCTGGGACGCATAATACATTTTTTAATCGTATTTTACCATTGTCTGAGCCCTGTTTCACTACAATTTCTCCTCGGCCATTAGAAATCAATTTCTTTCCTCCTTTATCTGCTAAGGAAATATCTCTTCTATCATTTTCAATACTTTGGAACATAACCTTACTACACGCCATATGACTTGTCGCGCCTGAGTCTAGCAGCCACATGCAATCTTTAGAATTATCATGTATTCTCTGTTCGTTCTCTTTATTGGCCTGTGCCGTACTCACGTGTATACTATCGCTTACTGACAATACCGCCTCATCCGTAGTTTTCAATGTGACCTCATGTCCACGTCCTCGTCCTTTTTCTCTTCCTCTCCAATTCTCTCTAAATCCTCTTTCTCGCGATGCACCCCTTTTTGGCTCCTTGCAATCAGGTGCGATGTGATTGAATCATTGGCAGTTAAAGCATTTTTGCTTATTGCGACATTCGCTCGATGTGTGGCCCTTCATTCCGCAATTGTAGCATGCGAGGTCACTTCTTGATTTCTCTCTCGCTTTTCTCACGTATTCATCTCTCGATGTTCTTTCCTCCTTTCTCTTGTTTTTTCGTAGTTTTTCTTGTTTTAGCGCGTATTGTATATCGTTTATGGTTATCTCCCTTTGAGTTTCCAATACTTGTACATTTTGATCAAATTCCGGCCTCAATCTTCTGATAATATACATTCTTTGTTCATAGTCTTCTATGTTTCTACCAAGTTGCACGCACTGATTTCTCAGAGCTTCCGCTCTGTTTACATACGCATCTATGCTTTCCTCTCTATTCATTCGTAGATTCAATAATTCGCTTAGAGATGTAGTCTTTAATTGCTCTGTTTCGGCTGCCAAATTATTCTTAATCAAACTCCACAGTTTATCTGCACTTTTTTTATGACTGTACTTTAGTAACTGCGCTTTACTCATCGTATTAATCATTACAGCACGCGCGGCATAATTATCATCATCCCATTCGTTCCACAGCCTGAATTTCACATTGTAATTTTCCACACCTTCCTCAAGCACCCTCGGCGGATTCACATTTATTACCTTTTTTCAAAGTTTCTTGGCTCTCAGAATGCCTTCAATTTTTTCACTCCATAGGAAATAGTTTGTGTCGTCAAGCGGTTCCACGTTCGCGAGATTCCAATTCTCTGCCATTTTGTAACTGCTTCTTCGTCTTCCTCTTTTCGCTCACACACAAATCTGTCGTCACATGGCAATCCAAAAAATGAATTTTCCAACCACGCTCTGCTACCAATTGTGATGGATGAGATTTATGCCGATTGAACGATAGACACTCGTATTATGTTAGACTAGATATAATATATATATATTTTGTAATAATACAGTCTTCGCGTGCAATATAATATTCGTCCATTCTGACGAGAGCCGATAACAAACGAGTGCGAAACCCTTTCTCCCTAGCCTCTAGTCCTCGCATTCTGTGCTACCACCTACCGTCTACTCTCTCTGTGCTAACTCCTATTGGCCCGTCACATTTCACCAATAATCATCTATTCCTCTGACCATGAAACTAAAAAAGAATAACATGTTTGATAAATGACAATAATAAAAACAATATCTCACACACACCTCATGTAATGAAAAGAGGAGGAATTGTTATCCTGACTTTGTCTCTCTACAAAAAGCAGTTGAAAACGAAAACTTTCACTCAAAAAAAGGAACTACTAAAAAAAAGCTTTTTGAGATTCCTAAAGTTAAAAAATTAAATAAAAGAAGTCCTGCAGCAATGTAGAGCAAGAGGATATCTTTATTTGTGATTTTTGTCAATAGAATACATTTTTGTATTGTATTTTGATTAAAATAAATCTAGATTTTGTAATTGCACGGTGTTTTATATGTTTTCAAATGGATACCCTACTGGTAGGGCAAAACCGGATATTTTGATTTCTCCAAAAAATCTTGTTATCCTTGGTAACCAAATATTTTTTTTCAGCAATTAGCCTCATTTTCTCATAGTTTAAGGTCTACTAAAGACTACTAATGGTCAGCAAAATTTTTTTTACTCTCTGATTTTTTGTAGGAAGACAAATCCAAAAAAGTACCCGGTTTTACCCTACTTTCCCCTATATTTATATAAAGTAAAAAATAAGGTAAATATGCATAAAGGGAACCACCTACAGTAACTTTGTGGAGTAAACTATATTTTGCTTAAAAAGTTGGAAATTCATATATAATTGTATCAAGAAACGCGACAATGTATTGCGCCAAGTCACGCGCATCAACTGCGAAGTGAATCGTGTACCTATACGCAAGCCGCACATTTGAGATGTCTTCGGACTTATCGATCTCATATCAGTAACATTAAATAGAATATGCACTAGTAGCACTTGCAGTACATAATAAAATATGCATACAGGATGAGTCATTTTAATATTCCAACCTAAATATCTTTTCTTACGCTTTTTACAAAAAAAAATGTTTCGTACAAAGTTGTGTGATTTCGAAGACATAAAATGGTGTCATTGATGACACCAATCTTGGATGATGTTGGATGAAGGTCATGAGATTATTTCAAGATCATTTCCAATTTTTTAAATGGAACCATCCTAATTTGTTTACATAAATCGATTTCTCGCAATATTTGGTGTAAAAATTTATAAGAATAGTATGCAAAATTTAATGGTTTACGAGAAAATTTAATAGTTTACGAGACATTTTATATTTTTATTTGCAATAATTTTATATAAACTATGAAATATCTCATAAATTATGTATTTATCGATTATCTTACCTCAATACTTTTATGCACAAAATAATGAGGAATTAATTGGTATAAAAAAAACATGGGTACAGTTCCGAAAACGATAAACCTCCGATTGCGCTGTAATTTTAACCAAAGCTTCTCCTTGACTTGAGTATAAAGCACCGTGAGGGTTTTTTGCGGACGAAGCCCCGTTTGCCCCCTATGCCACCTCAAAGTTCCAAACATTTTTACTGTATATCACCAAAAATATTGATTTTCAGCAATCAGCAGACGAAACTATCGACAAAACGTTGTAGGCAAACGAAGATGTTGACAATCGGAAATATCATATAAGCAAACGAGATCCTCCATTTTGCATAGAAATTAATAATTTTTTATCTATTTATTATATAAATATTTAACAAAAAAATAAAAAAACGTTTTACTTACTTCGCCAGACGTAAGACAAAGCTTGCGATTATCGTCGAGCACCGTGTTTAGACTTTCGATCCATGTGGCGTCTACTGGCCCATCGAAGACGATCCATTTCCTTTCGAATGAATTATGCGAGACGAACTTTCGAAAAATAGAAGCGCACACTCCGTCAGTCCATTCAGAAGACACTGGGTCAAAATAACCATACAATTGACTCAGAGTAATAGCCTTAGGATTCAGAACGAAATATGTAGTCGGCGAGCTGTTTTCATCATTACGTTCGTACATCAATGTTAGAGCGTCGGCCAAAGTGCGGAGAACAGTAGTCTTGCCTCCAAATGGTTCTCCGACCAACATGTTTGATCACAATATTTAATTTATAAATATACATATATATATATATATACACATATATATATATATACAGGATGGCCCACGTAAAGTGTTACAAGCTAATAACTCTAAAAGTATTTGTTAAATCAAAAAATTGTTTACGAGAAAGTTTCATATTTTCGAGGAGCCTTTCTAACTACGTAAACATAAAATTGCCTCCGCTCCCCCTCTAAAGGGGCCGGGGGGTAACTTTAAAATTTTAAATTGAAACCCCCATTTTTTATTGCACATTCTTGTAGCTTATCTCGAGAGCTTTTCAAAACACTATAATAAAGTATTTTTTCATTAAGTACTTTTTTAGTTATTTTATATCTTAATCTGATATATTTTGGTATAAAAAATAAAATATCTCGTAAAATATTTAGTTTTTAATAATCTTACCGTAATACTTTTATATACAGAATGGTAATTATTCAGAATCACGGCTCCACCTGCAAATGGGCTGCAAATTTTTTTACGAACTTTTATGTTTAGAAAGAAATATAAATAACCATTTTTATTTGGAGGAGGCCCAAAAAGAAAGTTATAGACCAAAAAAGGGTAATTATTTCGAATAAGGTCTTTTCTCCTCCCTACGGGGGCCCTCCACTTCCGGAAGATATAACCTAACCCAAACCTATTTCTGATGTAAAACTAAAATTTGGTTTGGGTTGTGGGGTGGACCTAGCTTTGCTTTGGTAATTTTGGCGGTTTTTTGGTTTTTTGGGGGGTGGGGGTGATGGGGGACGTACTCCCCTAACTGATTATCACTGTTGAAGTCAAAACAAAGAGTTTTACCGAGAGATCCGATCTTATTTGTCAAAATTCAGAAATAGCCTTATTCGAAATAATTACCATAATTACTCTTTTAAGGTCTATAACTTTTTTTTGGCCTCCCCCAACTAAAAATGGTTATTTATATTTCTTTCTAAACATAAAAAGTCCGTAAAAAAATTTGCAGCCCAGTTGCAGGTGGAGCCGTGATTCTGAATAATTACCTTTATTTTTAGTATA
>NW_021851778.1:53860-65927 GCF_003651465.1 Formica exsecta
TTATCTCGAGAGCTTTTCAAAACACTATAATAAAGTATTTTTTCATTAAGTATTTTATGAGATATTTTATTTTTTATATCAAAATATGTCAGATTAAGATATAAAATAACTAAAAAAGTACTTAATGAAAAAATACTTTATTATAATGTTTTGAAAAGCTCTCGAGATAAGCTACAAGAATGTGCAATAAAAAATGAGGGGTCCCATTTAAAATTTTAAAGTTACCCCACGCCCCCTTTAGAGGGTGGTGGGGGCAATTTTATGTTTACGTAGTTAGAAAGGCCCCTCGAAAACATGAAACTTTCTTATAAACAATTTTTTGGTTTGACAAATATTTTTAGAGTTATTAGCTTGTAACACTTTACGTGGGCCACCCTTATATATATATACAGGGTGTATCCTAAAAAGTGGGAATCAGGACACAAAAATAAGAGAAAAAGTTCATATAAACATATGTCCGATATGACCTTTTTTCAAATTATAGCTTGTTTTATTTTCCAATAGAGTTAAGATAACATACTTGGATATCGGTTTGCTGTTTATGTACAAGATTTAAAGGACTTAAGGTCTTGTTAATTTGTAAACATAAACGCGTATTATTTGTGTTGTAAGTGATACGGTTCATATCTTGTGTTCAGTGAAGGTAAGGTATTCGTATCGTACATTAGTACTATTAACGATAGAAGTACGTTTAAGTGAAAACTATGGGTTGGTCAAACAATGAAATGGCAGACGTACATGTCATGTATGGATTAGCCCACGGTAATGCAGTCAGAGCTAGACTTTTGCATGCGGAAACGTTTCCGAACCGTCGTCTGCCTGAAAGAAAAATTTGAAAATAAGCTCATATCGGACATATGTTTATATGAACTTTTTCTCTTATTTTTGTGTCCTGAATCCCCCATTGCAATACTTCCCACTTTTTAGGATACACCCTGTATATTTCATTTTAATCGTCTCGTAATAATTGTTTAAAAAAATACATTGTAAATAATTACATTATATATACAGGATGCTCCCGGGTTAAATGGCCAAACTTGAAATATGAATTTAGGATCTCAAAACAGAAATAATTTTCCTCTGGAAGTATGCTCGCAAACACTCCGTTCAAGAAATATTGACTTCTTATGTCACAGAACTATAGGAATGGATAATGTTGAAATGTCTCTTCTTTCGTTTTGAAGATGGAAGATCATTAACAATATTACTTGTGTAAAAGCTCGTGTTTGCATTGTAAACAAAACTAAAACAAAATTGACAATCATTAAAACGGAGGATTGTGCAAGCATGCGAAGAAATTACAGACGCACAATGTCAGTCAACCACTTGTTCTCTCATCGATAGATGCAATGCTTGTCTCCTGGCTGGAAGCCCATTTTGAACAAAACATTTAACAAATAAATTTTATTACCGTAAAGCAATAAAGAGAATAAACTTAGATTATTTCGATATTATTCATTCTTGTAGTTCTGTAACTTCAGAAGTCAATATCTCTTGAACGAAATATTTGCGAGCATACTTCCAGAGGAAAATTATTTTTGTATTGAGGTCCTACATTCATATTTCAAGTTTGGCCATTTAATCCGGACCCTGTATACAGGGTGTATCTGAAATGATGCACTAAACTTTAGGAGCATATTCTAGAGATCAAAATAAGACTTTTTTTTTATGAACATGGGTCCGCAAATGAACCCTCCTCCGAGCTAGAGAACCCTAAAGTTTGGGAAAAATTAAAAATTGGCTGTATTTCAGAAAAAAATGGCAGAAGGTTGAAATTTGGTATAGCCCAGTAAATTATGAAGTAAAGTAAGCCACTAAAATGAAAAAATAAAAACGTATTTCACACATTTTCGAATTTTAGCTCGGAGGGGGGTTCATTTGCGGACCCATGTTCATAAGAAAAAAAAGTCTTATTTTGACATCTAGAAAACGATCCTTAAGTTTAGTGCATCATTTCAAATACACCCTGCATATCAAGAATCATTTTTTATCGTTACTTTCACAATTACTCACCAGCATGAAGCCATGCCGGACCATCATCATTTCGTAGGTCTGCACAATTTTCAGTAAAAACACGCTTACTGTTTGAATATTTTTTTTTCGAGCAATATCATTTACCGCGGAAAGAAGCGCTGTGTAGTCCGGCGAAGGTAGAATCAATCCCGGGAAAAGATCAGATACTATACCCTGAAAGTAAATTTGGGATACACATACAGTATATTTGAACAAATTAAGTGTTCAATTAATATAAAATAGACAATTTCAAACAGTTTATATCGTTTTTATAGCGTTTTATATCTACTACCAGTTTTTCGTCTTATATTTGTGACTATGCGCTTGCTAACCGACTAAGACTCAACCTATGCTTATACTTAATTTTAATTTTTATTAATTTCGTGCGCTGAAGATGGCCAAAAAAGGGCCGAAATGTCCGCTTTTCGCGATTTTAAACTGTAGTGAAATTGTCTCTTTATAATAAATATGCGCCCTTGATACCTGATGAAAAAAATAAATTTTAAATTAAAATTATTTTGGTAATTATTTACATTGACGGACATCTCGCCGATAACCTAGACATATGTTGTAAGGATGCGGATGCTGATTAATATTCACTTTATTTGATTTGCCGGTCTCGTACAGTTTTTGAGATATTTAACGAAAGAGGTTTACCGAATAAAACAATTATTTTCTGGCATTATATAAATTTAATAGAGCGTACTTTTACATATTTATTTATTTAAACGTGGCAAATAAAATGTGTGAGCGGGGAAGGAGAGGAGCCCTTCCCCCTGCACCTCCCAACCAAAAAAAAAACTTCTGACTAATCCAAACCTATTTCTCTGATTTCACATTAAAAATTAGGTTTGAATTTTAGGTTAGAATTTTTCCGAGTGGGGTGCAGGAAAAAAGGCGGAGCCCTTCCCCCCAACGCATTTTATATGCCACGTTTAAATTAAAAAATCTGCTAATTATGAGAGTACGCTCTATTAAATGTATATGATGTCAGAAAATTGTTTTATTCAGTAAACTTCTTTCGTTAAATATCTCAAAAACTATTGGAATCTGACACAGGGACGTGGCTTAATCCAATATGGCGACTGCAAGGCAGACAGTTTGGCCGGTTAAGGATATGCAAGCGTCGTATTTTCCTTACGAGCTGAAAATCTGCCAACTTCCGTCATTATCAACTTTTTTGTAAATATACAATTGACGATTCTATTTATGACATGCGAATCCTGCAAAAAGTCTGCCTTGCTGTAGTTTGATTTCCTGCCACCAGAAGTCATAGTGCTACATGTCAGATTCCAATACAAACCCGCCAAATAAAACAAAATGAATATTAACCAGCAACCTCACCCTTACAACATATGTGAAGGTCGAGGTCATCGGCGAAGTGTCCGTTAATGTAAATAATTACCATTATTTTAATTATTTGGTATCGTACCAAAAAAAATTTGTGCACAATTATTTAATTTCAAAAGAAATTAATTTTCTACAAAATTTGCGCATTATTATCCGCAGTTAGTTCTTATTTATCCGGAGAATTTAAAATAGTGATTTTGAAACCCGTATCAGTTCTTTGAAACTAAAGAATTTGAGTGCAACGATCATAATTATAGAAAACAACTGGAAAGAATATAAATGTCGTAACCCGACCAATTTCTCAATATATTAAAAGATAAAACAATAAAGTTAAACAGAAAAGATTAAGAAAGAGCTCAGTAATATAGCTCATTAACATCGCTCGCTACTCGCTCACTACTCGTTCACTCGCTCGCTCATATCAACAGTATCGATATACCGTACATCGCGCCCGACTATTATAATCGCGAATAAGTAAAAGTGTACCAAAACCTGTGAAATATATTAATTTATACCTAACGTCCGGGAGTGTCTTATTTCGAGCGTGGATCCTAATCCTTTGGGCGTATAAATCCCTAAAGACCTCTTCCTTAGCGGCTAGAGGCACAACAAATGTATTGTTTATGAGAAATATTTGATCGTTTCCATATTTTTAAACCATCTTGTATAATTATTTTTATAAACCTGTCCTTTCTTATATCAATTTCTTTTTATTATTTAGAGTGTCTTAACCATCGAATGTTTTATATATAATCATGAAAAAAAATTATTTTTATTAATTCTATATTATTTTTATTTATTCTATATTACAATATATAGTGAAATAATCGGCTATGTTGATGGTATTGAGTCTCCACGCCTAGTCGGAAATAAACAACAATATAAGTTTTTTAAATTCTACTTGAATAATAATAATGGAAAAAGAGTTCAAGTGGTTGTATGGAACGAAGACATCGATCATGTAGAACATCTTATATTATCGAATCATGTAAGTGCCCTTATCTTTTTTCTTTATAATTCTATAAATATATAATAATAAAAGAATAAAATAAATAATATCTTATAATATCTTATAATAATATTTTATATCTTATTATGTTCAGGAAATATCACTCCCTTTTCTCAATCTTTGCACCGGTATCTCACTTACTCTAGTCCTTCTCTCTAGCATTCTCTCTCTCTTCCTTTTTCCTCTTGTACGCGGCCGTGACCCAATCCCGCAGCCTGTCCTATCAATCTAACTAGTCTCGCGCAATGTTATCACCCAATCATAAGCACGCTCTCAGGACCTTATCCGCGCTCCTGCGTCGATATCGACCCTTCCGGAAATCCTCGAGCATTCTGTGAGTACCGGTCTATCGTGACGCACGTTGCCTTTAGAACAGTTTTCGCTCTCTGAATATTAATCCCTAAAGACCTCTTCCTTAGCGGCTAGAGGCACAACATAATCAAGTGATAATTATAATTATTATTTCATTAATTCCGATTCTAGCCATAACCAACATTTTTTATAAAAAAATTGATATCAGTCTTAATAACCTTTTTAAAATTTGATATCCTAAGCGTGTAAATTAAATATAAATTATAAGTGACTTGATATTTTAATTAATGCTAAATATCTGCATTACTTAAACTTAACATATAATTAGCGTTATTGCATATCAATATTTATTTATGAGCATAAGGGTGAAAGTGAATTATTGCAAAAGCGATAATTATGATTTAAAAAGTTTAAAATTCAAAAATATATATAATATATAAGCGGACATAATTGCAAAAAAAGAGAAATAATCGTGTCATTATTATTGGTGCTACCGATCAAAATTCTTCGAGAGAGACAGTATAAGATAGTATAGCCAACGATAGTTTCTGTCGAAAGTGCCGATCAAATATTACAGATAATTATGGTTCGACATATTAGGAGTAAAATATGACTCTTTATAATTATATCATAGGCAGCAGCATCGGCCAACAAAGCAGACTATGAAGTTTAACAAGACAATGAAAACATCAATATATTACGTCTTATCGACTTCATGATTTCTTCCTCCTGCGGAGTTACAACAGTGTTTGATGATGAAAGATAAAGAAAAGGCCATCTAGTAAATAAAGTTCTTGCGACATAACTTTCGTAACTCGTTCAACATTTTTATATCAATGAGTAATCGCGGAAAAGTAAAGAGATTGATGGTGAATCTTCTAGGCGATTGATTTATAAACAAATAGAAACTGCAATATAGAAAAACAATATTGGCAGAAATTTGATCGAACAATAAGTTAAGGTTAACAATAAGTTCTTTTAGGTGGAAGACAAAGGAAAAAATTGATGATAAAACTATTGATGAGAGACAACTTCCGTTTCCGGTGGGAAAGTGAGAACAGGGAGAAAATGTGCTCGTGGTGAAGAGGAGGAGGAGAAGAAATAAGGAGGAGCGAGAGAAATTGGAAGAGACAAAAGCGAAGATGACGTGCATCAAGATGAATAAAGAGAGATATGTGGAGTGAAGGATCGAGATAAGGGAGGGATGCAAAAGTTGGAGTGGTTGGAAGTTAGGAAGATGGGGGAGAGCAAGAGAAGATGGAAAGAGAGAGAAGAGGAGAGTCACATGGGAAGAGGCGGAAAGAATGCCGGTAAGGAAGAGAGTAGAAGCGGATAAGGCAGAGCAGGGTAACGGGACAAGTGATAAAGAGCTGAGAGGGAAGACGCATGGTGTGAGGTGGCCTTAGAACATATATAAATGGAAGGGGAATGCCTTTGTTTCCCGATAGAAAAACATGTCGGAAGGAAGTAAAAAAGAAAATAATAGTTGACTCTCTTTTGTGAGTAACTCTGCTCAAAAGTGCGCATGCATGGCCATGTGTGTGTACACAAAAGTATGTATACTACAGACACGATGCTTGTATGTGTAGTTACTCACAAGAGAGAGGCAACTACGATTTCTTTCTCACTTCCTTCGACACTTTTCAGCCTGCTATTCCCCTTCCATTTATATATGTTCTAAGGAGGTGGCGCGGGTTAATGGAAGTGGATCGAGCACATGGCGGTTTGACACGGAAACGGGAGTCAAAGGGGGAAGAAAGGAACGGCAAAAGAAAGATCAGGCGAATTGGAAGCGGGTAGTGAGAGTAGGAGAACAGGAAGTGGCGTGGAAGTTAGAGGGAGGGAAAGTGCACGGCGATGAAGAAGAAAGAAGAGAAGGAGAGATCAAGGGAAAAGGAGAAAAAAGAAAGAGACGACAATGCACAGGGAAGGATGGATGAAGGAGCTACTGGAAGAAGTGAGAGGGATAAGGGGAGAATTTGAAACCAAGGAAGGTAGAGAAAGGGAGAGGAAGGTGAAAGGAACAGAGGAGGTCAACAACGACAGCAGACGAGGAGAACGGGGAGAGGAGGGGGGCGGTGAGAAGAAGAGAAAGCATAGGGGCCGGGCAAAGAGGAAAGAAGAGGAGGAAAGGAGATGCAGGAAAAGGAGGCAGGAGTTGACAGGACGGAGAGTAAGGAAGAAAACCCTGGTGGGACTTAGATGAGGAGGAAAGGAGATGTAGGAAAAGGAGGCAGGAGTTGATAGGACGGAGAGTAAGGAAGGAAACCCTGGTGGGACTTGGAAGAGAAAAGAAGAGAAGGAAGAGAGAAAGGGAGAGGAGAGAGTGAGAGGAGGAGAAAGGAAAGTGTCGAGAGAAAAGGAGGCAAGGGAAGAGAGAAGAAGAGGAGGAAAGAGCGAAGAAGAAGGATAGAAGAGAGCACAGAGGAAGAGAGAAAAGGAAGGTGCGCGGTGGTAAATAATAGGAGATTATGGATTGATGGGAAAGAGAGGAAGTGGGATGAGGAAAGAAAAATAAGGTGGGGAAGAAAGAGACAGGAGAAGGGTGTAGGGAGGAGAGATGTCAAAAGGGGGAGAAGAAGAGGTAAACCTGCATAAAAGGGGACCCCCCTCGTATGACCTTGACCTTGACATATGTTGTCGAGGTCATCGTTTTGAATCACCTTGACCTTGAAATAAGTTGTGGTCACGATCCGTTAACAAGTTATTAAGAAAAAAGTTTGGAATATACCAAAGTACATGCATGGACAGGAAGCACGCGCGCGCGCACACACACATACACACACGGGGGAGTGCCAGGGGGGCCTTAGGCCCTCCTCCCGCACCTACCCCGCCGGTAGGCAGGGTGAACCTTGCTTTACAATGTAGCATGTACTTTGTAAGTTGTAAAGCGAGATCCACCCTGTCTACCGGCGGGATGGGTGCGGGAGGGAGGCCGAAGGCCCCCCTTGCACCCCCCCGCGTGTGTGTGTGCGCGCGCGGGCTTCCTGTCCGTGCAGTGAACAACGAGCGACGATTAAATTAGAAGAAAAAGTTATTCAGGATTATGTCCTTGACAACACATACCAAGATCATTGAAATCGGTAAGGTCGCCCTTAATCTTAAGTTTTATCATTAAATCAATCAATTATTTTCTGCTTCAACAAAAAAACTGTTCAATATATCAACGATTCACTGCTAATGATTTTCCTTCGTTCATACATATACTATTTCCACATACATATTAATTGTTTATGCCTTTTAATACTCAAAATAACTGCTATATTTTTCATACCTTTTTGTTAATAACTTTTTAATTAATAATGACCGACGGCTAAAACCTTTTGTATGTTGTTCAGGGTCATGACCTTGATAACATATGTCAAGGTCAAGGTCATACGGGGGGGTCCCCTTTTATGCAGGTTTACCGAAGAAGAGGTGATGAGAGTAAAGGACTGTAAGAAAGTGTGAGAGATAATTGGAAAATTGAAAATTGTAGAGTGTAAAAATTGCAACCCCATAGGGGAGTCAATAAAGACCATATCTATCTATCTATCTATTGATGAGAGACACTTTACAGCAATATCAATGTTTAATGAGACTATCGGAAAATAAAAATTCTGAAAGAATCTATCGAAAAAGTACTTGCACAATTAAGATCTGAATCAAAAACTAATATCTTCATCAGTAGATGATCATTAAAACAAAATCTTCCCGAAAGAGGAGTATAAACAGGAAGAGATGCTGAAGAAATGCTGTGTGAGAGCACAGCACAGTATAATTCAGCACAGCATAGCACAGTTCTCAGTGCATCAGTTATTCTCACGTTCAGCCTCGCCCTGTGTAAGTCAATGCCCACAGCGTTGCGTGTGTTATCGCGACCTATCAACGATCATTCTGCCGTACCAATATGTCAAGAGAACCAAATAATAAATCAACTTTCTTGTATTTTTTTCTCATTAAAAAAAGGAATCTCTAAAAAAGTAATCTCTAATTCTCATTAAAATTAAATAAGTAAATTTTCTTAGCCATAAATTAACCCAGTAATCAATGTATCGATCTTTTGTATCGATTTTTCTATTCTCTCGCTTATCTTATGCCCCAGTAACTTCTCCTATGTAATAAATAAAAGATCCCCGAATCCATTCACCTTTTTTACACATAACACGCTTTCACTTATTTTATTTATTTTAATCTAACAAACAATCAAGAAATAATTGTAATCTCCAGTCAGAACCTAAAAATTAACCTTAAAATCACTCCCGTGTCAAATTCAACGCTGAGATACTTCTTTATCTTTATCCACAACAGCGGAGGACCAAGCTCTAAGCAATTAATTATCCTAGAGTTTTACCCTCTTAATCGCAAGAAGAACCCGTTAAACGTTCTACAGAACTTAAAGAGATTATTGAAACTTCTTGTTTCACTGACGATGAGTTAATTGGAGTTATCAGGACGTAACAACGGTGTAAATTATTATGAGTATACAATGTATGCGGTTAAGCGGATATTGATTTATCCCGCGCGACGGTGGCAATATGCCGATACAATAAGCCTTGAATACAAAGTTGCATAAGTTCTTATTCTCTTAGTCGGCGCAATTTTTTATATCATTATTTTTGTAAGAAATTAACACAACTCTATTTTGCACAACTTTTTTAACAGTATTTTTAAGATTAAATTAACACTATTTTTTACAAATCAAAATAACACTCCTTTGTTAAACAGGTTTTTTACAGTAATACATACAACAATTTTTACAACTGGCACGTGTACTTGACGCCTTTTTTATCTTTTTTAAAAAGATAAATTCTTTATATGGTACTTTTTTTTAAATATAACGTTTTTAAATAAATTATTTTAAATATGCAATTTATAGATTATATTGTTTAAAATAACAAATATATTAAGAAATATTTAATATAAATATATTTTGCAATAAGGAGGTGTATATACACCTATATGTATATATATATGTACAGGGTGTCTTAAAACTACCGTATTTCCTCTTAATGGCAGATTCCTTAGAACATTTCAAGCCGAAAATCCTAATACAAAAATGTCGAGACTATAATAGTTTTTAAACGGGAAGCGATTATATTTTACGAATGACAGGGTTGAGATCTCGCGCGCTCAGGTACGGCGAAATAACATGTGAAAAAAATGCTTCTATGAATGGAGCGCCTTTTTTATGATATTATGATTATCGTATAAATTTACAATAGCATTGTTATTACCTGTTTTCCCGCTTTTTTACGCATCGCATTAGTATATTCTTTTTACGAATAATGGATGCAAGAACTAATCTTAAAAATAATTCAAGTAAAAATTTGCGATATGTTTCAACTTCAGCTGTCAAAGTGGTTGATCAATGTTACCATGAAGGTGTCTACTATTTCGCCGTGCCTGAGCGCGGCATAAATATACAGGGTAAGTTTTTTAACTTGAAACTGTAAAATATCTCGGAAAGTAAGCTTTATCGAAAAAAATGTTTCAAACAAAAGTTATAGGATTCGGAAGGGGCCACATGGTAAAAATATGGATTTGACCTTGAGTGACCTTTTTAAGGTGAGGTCAATGTGATCGACGTTTTCTTAAATGGAACAACCCTTTTTGATTACATATTCTTGCAGTTTATCTCGAGAGCTTTTCAAAACATTATAATAAAGTATTTTTTCATTAAGTACTTTTTGAGTTATTTTATATCTTAATCTGACATATTTTGATATAAAAGATAAAATATCTCGTAAAATATTTAGTTTTCGATAATCTTACCGTAATACTTTTATGTACAGAATAATGAGACAAATCAATTAGTGTAAAGAGGAAAACAAATAATTGTTTTAAAAAATACATTAAAAATAATTACATACTTTTTTTTAAAAACAATTATTTTTTTTTTACTAATTGATTTGTCTCATTATTCTGTACATAAAAGTATTACGGTAAGATTATCGAAAACTAAATATTTTACGAGATATTTTATTTTTTATATCAAAATATGTCAGAATAAAATATAAAATAAATCAAAAAGTACTTAATGAAAAAGGTAAGATTATCGAAAACTAAATATTTTACGATATATTTTATTTTTTATATCAATATATGTCAGATTAAAATATAAAATAACTCAAAAAGTACTTAATGAAAAAATACTTTATTATAGTGTTTTGGAAAGCTCTCGAGGTAAGCTATAAGAATATGTAATAAAAAATGGGGAGTTCCATTTAAGAAAACATCGACCACATTGACCTCACCTTGAAAAGACCACTTAAGGTTAAATCCATATTTTTATCATGTGGCCCCCTCGAAACCATGCAACTTTTGTCTGAAACATTTTTTGATATCTCACTTCGTTTCCGAAAAATATGCCCGCGTCGCTATAAATGCCGCACCCTATATATATATAAAAAGCTTAAAATTATTTAAATAAATGTATGTAGAGAGTTTAATATATATATTGTTACGTCCGGTGGACTCCACGATTCTTTTCTTTCACGTAATATTAAACGCATACGCTCTATTCATCTTTGCCTCTCGACTCGAACCGTCGCACCGAGTCTGTCTACAGTCCGCGCTGATTTATTAAGTCTCCAAAAGTTTATCTATTCTCACAAGTTCTCTCTGCGATTGTGCTAGTGCAAGGAGTATCACGCTATATAAGTTGAAATTTTACAAAATTCGTGCGGGCAAGTGACAAGTGGTGTACCCTTGAGTGGATCGAACGAACACCACCGGAACTGAGCGGATCTCCGAGCCACCCTTTCCCTCTTATTCCCCCGTCTCTTCCCCAAACGGTTCTCACTCACCTGCTCCCGAATCTCAACCCTCGAGAATTCCCACTCCCCCTCCCCCTTCAGACCTCGAATCGCCCGATCTCTCAGAAGAGTCGCGCGTTTTCGAAGAAGCCCTCCAGGACTTCGTAGAAGAGTTACCGGACCTCAAAGAGGAACCGGAAGATTTTAAACCGGAATCTTCCGATGCCGAAGGAGAGTCGGGGTCCCTTTTCGAAGACCAGGACAGGGAAGCCTGGTACAGGTATCTCCTGAATCAATTTCCCCCTTTTCCTGTCCCTCTTACAGACGAGGATTACTGTGTCGGTCCAGATATAGTAGACCTCGATCAATTCTACCATATCCTCCATACCAGTCCCCCCGGTTCCATAATTCCATTTTTCGGCCCGGGTTGCCCTTTTCCATTAGCCGTCCCTATCGAGGTTTTTTGGATGAAGTTCCCTTCCCCCTCCACTGTGCAACTCCAAGACCTTTAATAATCCTCCTCCCCTTTTCTCCCTACCGTCCAACTTTCACACATTTATTTCAAATAATTTTTCTAAAACTATTTATTGTAAATTTCCAACCGGAATTTAAATTTTAGTTTCCCCGCTTAATTCCGTTTAGGTTG
>NW_021851778.1:66433-70845 GCF_003651465.1 Formica exsecta
AAATTCGAGCAATTTATTAACATTAACTCCTTCCTGTTAACCGAAATCGCACAAGGTCCCGTCCCGGGTAATAAGGATTCAGTTCATTTACCAGAAAAGGACCGCCAAGCAAACGGCCTTTCGATAGAGTAAGAGCGACCCTTCCGGTCGTTGACCTATCTGGGGCCCTGGTCTGTTCGGTCGACTCTAGGACGCATGGTCTAGCGTTTGTCTAGAGGTAAGTAGGTTACGCCCTCCCGCTGACTCTTCCTTTATTTGAGTCTGGACGTAACAATATTATTAAACTAATATAAATATTGCACACACAGGATGTTTGCTTATAAATAAGTGAAGCTAAATGTTTTTCTTCTATATAGTATTTTTGGATAGTTGGATCAGATGATCATCTCACATTACTCCTTTTATCAAAATATTATTCATTTATTATAAATATATCATTAATGCATCTGCTCTTATGCAAGATAATTCGTGTATGCTCTTATGTGTGCAAGATAATTCGTATAATACATACGTCTTTATGAAAAAACTTAGTCTGTTGAGAAACAGCAAGAACTGTACATAAGGACACATTTATGAAATATATTGTTACGTTCTGTGAATTCCACGATTCTTTTCTTTCCCACGACTGAAGCACACGTATCGTGTTAGAAAAAACTTCAAAAGTGCTAATTCGCATTAAATGTATAGCCACATTTTACTTGCAAACTGCCTGCAATATTTAAATTAGATTAATTTTTAGAATAATTTTTAACTCTATCTACATACATTTATTAAAATAATAAATTATTCACATGCTTATTGTGGGAAATATATATTTACATTAAATATCACTTTGCATTTTTGATATTGTAAACAATTTTTTTGCGCGAAGTTAATCTTTATTTCCAATTGGCCGAGCTACATTTCGAGCACGTTTCCAGCGGATAGGAGGATATTCAGAAAACATCCGATCTTTTTAATTAGACTGTAATAAAATTATTTCAAAAAGTATGCTTAGTCAAAATACTATTTGTATTAATTAATGGAAAAAAAGAAAGGCCAATTGTGGAGCCTGGACGTGGTACTTAGAGCGTAATAGTTGTATACTGTTTCATTAAAAAATGTTAACACTCATGTATTGTAAAAATTTAGAATCAAACGTTTCGGCCCACTTCGAGTCCTTTTCAATGATAACATATAGAATCAAAAAATCGCATATAACAAAATCATCGTGAGGCGAAGTAATAAATAAAGAACACAACAAATTCTAAACCGTGTTACAATGCGCTTACAATACTGTCAAGCGATATTCGCAAATGATATTCTAATTAAAACTCTCGCATAAATGGAACTCACCGCACACAAGCTCAATTGTCTTTCTAGACGATTTGATGAATGATCATCAAACGTGATTAGATGCTTTATTCTATATAATGAATGCATATAATAAGTTAGAAAGAGAGAAAAAATTATTTAAATGAAAAATAAGTAAGACAGAAGATCATTTCCGTGATTGATTACTTCGTTCGAGCATGTGCAGTATTTTTTGCACACACTTACATTAAAGGTGCCGATAAAGAGTTGTGCTACTGTATATACTGTGGTGGAAATAGTACGAAAAAAGTGTGGAAACAATGCAAAAAAGATGCAGAAGCGGTATGGAAGCAATGCAAAAGCGATAAGGAAAAGACATGTTGCGGAAACGATACGGAGCTTCGGTAGAGATGTGGAGACGGTACGGAAATACAAAAACGATATTGAGTCTGTTATGTTAATAAAGGCTATGACTAAATGTTTATGTCTAATAAGATGTTTATTAACCTGAATGCTTTACAATATTAATCTTAATAATGGATGCAAGATGTGCTCATCGTATATTGCTATGTATTACGACACTTAGCGCCATCAATTACTACGTATGTTGATTAACTCCCAAACCATATTTAAATGTTAAGTACACGTATCTATAATATGCCCCTCCTTACATCTTAATAGAATACATAGTCACCTAAACGACTTGGCTTTTTTGTCGTTCTCTCCGACTTTCTTAACTCTGGAAGAGGATTGAATGTTTGCTGGTCTCTCTGTTGCTCTACTTGTTCTTCTTGACTCTCTAGACGGATAAAAGTTCTCAGGACTTCTAACTCTTTCCTCCCGTGGCCTTATGTGTTGTTCATTGCGCCTCGGCATAGTTTTATCTTCCATTTGCACCACATAAGAACGAGGATGTCTTGACTTCTGAACTATTATGCCTGTTAGCCACCTTTTCGGATGTACCTTACTTTCCACCCATACACCTTGATTTGGATGAAAAATTGTTGGTTGCCTCGATCCTGTGTTGCCTTGCTTCTTTGGTTGATTGTGCTTTTCACTGGTTGGCTGTAAATATGCTGATGCTCATATAAAACTGCGAATGAGGCGACCATAAAATTAAACTGCTGGATTCCATCCGTGTGAAGTAGGAGTTGTATTGTATAAGAGCATAATGTCTTGAACGGACATAATTGGGGATTTATTCATTAGATTTTTAATTATTTGAATTGTCCTTTCTGCCAATCCATTAAACTTTGGATAAAACGAACTGCTAGGCTTCCATGTTATAGAACATTTACTTAAGAATTCTTGAAATTCTATTGACGCAAAAAGTGGACCATTGTCAGAGATCAATACTGTTGGAAATCCATATAACATAAATATATCTTTAAACTGTCCAATGACTGACTTTGCATTGTAAGAAACTAATTTTTTAACTGCTGCCATGTTGGAATAGTAGTCCACTACTAACAGATAATCTTTATTGTTTGACTTGTATATTGTCTGTAGCAATTTGCTCCGTAAAATCTCAAGAGTCCTACTCTGTTGGAGCAAATGGTTTAGAAGTCCCGAACACGAGGTCATTTTGTGGTCTGTCTCTTACATTGCACCTTGTCGCATCCGGTCCGATGATTATTCAAGCAGAACTTTTTTTGGGAATGAATGTCTCTATGTACCGTTCATCCGTTATCATGATTGGGGTCGCGCCGATAACCCGGACTTTTCACTGGCCTGTCGCGGCCGCTCGCGATCGGATTCCAGCCATACAATGTTCAAATTGACTTGCCCCTGTACGGGTAAGATTTTTGTGAGCAACTATATTGCAGTGAATTATTGCGTGACTTTGGAACTTTCGAGTGATTACGACCAGCAAGTGTGCCCGGTGAAACAGCATGGGACTATTGAGCGGCTCCCGGATCCAGAATTGTCTTCCTGTTCTACTAATGATGGGAGGATCATTTCGGCGCGGACTTGAAGTGGACATGGGGTCCGGTGAGGCGGCCCCGGAGGAGCCGCGACGGCGGCTACGAGGGGCCGCGATGGCGGCCACCGCCGCCACGAGGACGCGCTGGGCGCTCGTCTGCCCAGCCTGTCCCCCCCTGCGCCCTTTCCGGCCGCCGCGCCGCCTTGGTTAAAAGTTAAAAGTTTTTTGTACGACCTGTGATTACGGAGCATAGACAATTAGGCCATGAATTTAATTGGAATAAAATGGATGTCTTGGATAACGAACCGATTTTAGGAAAAAGATTGATATCCGAAATGATTTATATTAAACGCCAAAAGAACAGCTTAAATCGTCATAACGACACAGACCAATTAGACAATAGATATTTACCAATAATAGACAACCTTCTGAAAATTTAGTCTTTACAATATTATGGTTCTTTTTGTATCTTGATAGTTAACCTTCGTACTTTTAAAACTGTAACGCGGTCACCTCGCTCGACGCTCGGATCGGCTCGTCGGTGTCCGGGTTCGAGAGGAGGGGAGATTCAAGCTTGCGTAGACACAGTATAGGTAGAAAAATAGTTTATTGAAAGAGAAATATGTACAGAGTAGCGTGCAGGGCCGTGCGGTGTTAGGCGGCGTGCGCTTGGTGGCAAACGGGCGCTAGGACGCGAGCGCAGCGGGAAGCGTAAGCGTGAAGCGGTCGGCGTGAAGCGGTGTGCAGCGTGAAGCGAGTTTGACTTAACTAGGATTCTATTTACATGCGCGTTAGCTTAATATCTACGATGACGTTATTTACACGCGGGTTGATCGCGACGCGGTTATCCCGGTCGGGCTTATTTCTAGCGGTTTATAATTACGGCGCGATTTACAGGCACGGACTTAGAATTAGCAGGATTATAATTACGGCGCGGTTCGCAAGCGCGGACTTACAGTTAACCGGACTTATTACTAGCAGGGTTAATTCTACGGAGCGGTTATAACTAGTGAGCTTATTACTATCCGGTTACAGGATTACGGCGCGGTTATAGCTAGCGGACTTATCACTAACGGCTTATAATTACGGCGCGGTATCTACATGCACTTATTACTACGGTTAGGCTAGGCGGCTGGGTATTGCCGGCAGGCCCGAGTGTCACGTCGAGCTCCGCCTGCAACGGAAACCGGAAAAC
>NW_021851778.1:72279-87252 GCF_003651465.1 Formica exsecta
GGTAGTGGTCAGGTCGGTGTCAGGAGCAGGATGTCGGGACAGGATCTGGTCTCGATGTCTCGGCCGGCCGGGCTTATATACCCGGCCGGCGCCCCCACTACGCGTTGTCGGTCCGTCGGTGGGAGTCGGTTTGCCGTGGGGGCAAGCGCGATAGCGCGAGCGGCGTGCGTGTGAGCGAGATAGCACGTGTGGCGTACGTGCAAGCGAGATAGGACGAGCGGCGTGCGTGTGAGCGAGACAGCACGTGTGGCGTACGTGCAAGCGAGATAGCACGTGTGGTGTACGCGCGAGCGAGACAGCACGGGTGGCGCATGCGCAAGCAGGATAGCAGGAAGAGACAGTAAGGCATGCGAGGTTATTCACTTTTATATTTTAAACATATTTAACATATTTACAATATTTACAGTATTAGTGACGACCTTGTCGTTACAAAACCAAGCGTTAGTAATATTATTATAATTGACAAGTGCGGCTCGCTCGACACGCTCTTGATTTTACCTTCTGTTTAAAGTATGTTGGTCCACTTTATGTAAGTTTTTTTATTTTACCGTTTTTATTGTAATTTCATTATGTAATATTTGTTCATACAGTTACTGAAGATGGTCCAATTTGCGGACCGAAACGTATTTAATACATATTCATACACAACGTGAAGAACAGACTTTTGGCGCCCCTCATCCAGCGCATTTGGCTCTTATTTGTCTTTCTTTTAGATGCATATCTTTGTTGTGTGACTGTTAATGCTGCTGAGGTATATGCTATGGGTATATCATCTTGTAGCAAACATCCACCTATTCCCAAGTTGCTGGCATCTGTTTGCACATATAGTGACTTGTTCGGTTCGTATATACCTAAAACTGGTGCGTTCACTATTGCAGCTTTTAACTTTTTAAATGCCTCTTGTTGAGTCGGTGACCACAACCAAGCTGCGTTTTTCTTTAATAAACTTCTTAATGATGCTTACTGTTGAGTACTAATCAATAAACTTAGCTAAATAATTTGTCATTCCAAGTATACGTTGTAATTCTTCCTTTGATGAGGGTGTCTGCATCTATTGTTTTGATCTTTTCAGTGTCCGGCTTTACCTTGTCACCGCTAATTACATGACTCAAAAACTTGAGTTCACTCATAGCTACTTTTGCTTTGTCTATATTTACTTTTACATTGTTTTGCCTTGCTGGTTTCATTGAGGTATTGTGCATGTTCTATTTCATTTTTTCCACAAATCAGTATGTCATCTTGGAAAGAACTAACATACTCCATATCTTTGAATACTTGTTCCATTGCTGCTTGAAATATTTCCGGTCCGCATTTTACTCCAAATGGAAGTCTTTTGAATCTGAATGTTTCAAATGGGGTCCCAAAAGTGCACAAATAAGAGCTTTCTTCCTCGAGTTGTATCATGTAAAATCTTTTACGTCCATCTAACAATGTAAAGAATTTATTTCCTTTTATTTTTTGTAATATTTCATTTAGTGTTGGCAAATAATGTATTTTTCTTTTGATTGCTTTGTTTAAGTAAACTGGATCTAGGCATATTTTCTAATTTGTCCATCTTTCTTACGTACTATTACTACAGGATTAATCCAGTTAGTTGGTGTTTTTACTTCAGCAATGATGTCATTTTCTAAAAGCCACTGCAATTTTCTTTTTACTTTGGTACTAGTGTTTCTGGAATACGTCTAGAATACGCTGCTATTGGCATTACATTTCCATCTATGTCCCAGATAGCAAAATGGTAACAGTATGTGCGCATATTGGCAGCAAATTTAATCAGAATCCCACACCAAAACCATAGTCATCTGTGTCCGCATTGAGCTCGTATTTTGTCAACAAAGCCTGCTGACAGGCAATGTGAGCAGATTGGCAGCAGAAATCACGCAGAGCCTGCGCGCAATCTGACGACAGATTGACAGCAGAAAACGTGCAGTTTCTAGACATTTATATAAAATGGTACATTTAAATGTATTTAAACATTTAAAGAGTCTCAATCGCAAGTAGCAAAATAACGGTAAATTTTGATTTCAAAATGACCAATTAGACGTCCTAAAGTTAGGTCTCATAAGATTAAAAAATGACGTCAATGGTAATTATATAGTATAGCGGACCAATGACGTTGACCTTGACATATGTTGTCAAAGACATAATCCTGAGTAACTTTTCCTTATAACTTAATCGGCGGTCTCTTATAATTTTTGAGATATTTAAAATTAAAGTTAAATTTGAAACAAAAATTTGGCTTGAGTTATATAACGTAACTCGCGAACCAAATTTTAATTTTAAATCAGAAATAGGTTTGGGTTAGGTTATATCTTCTGGAAGTGGAGCCCCCCGTAGGGGGAGGGGCAGAACCCACTGTGTCCCGTGTGTTATGTAAAGACCTCGTTTCACATTCAAATCAGGGTGCTGATGCGGATGGACCTCGCTTCTTGCATGGAAATTACAAACCCATGTAAAAATTACGTTCTATTTCTCAAACTTTATTTGTTAATAACTTTTTAATAAACAATGACCGCCAATAAAGTTATAAGGAAAAGTTACTCAGGATTGTCCTTAACAACATATGTCAAGGTCAACGTCATTGGAGCTGGGTCCGCTAAACTAAATTGTTATGCCTCCGGAGAGGCACGGTAGTTAGGATCGTTTGCCGGAAGGAATTTGGGAATTCGGGCTCCGCCCGATTAACTCACTGATTTTATTATAAATAAAAATGACACCTTTGTATTCGGAATAAATATATATATAACTATTTTATTCGTAACTTGGCTTAATTACAAAGTTCCAGCACGTCACTCGCGTCGGGTATAGCGATATCGGATATTTTGGCGTGCGCGTGTCTGGAGTCGAGTTTCGGTTGCAAGACTCACTTCTCGATCTTATGTATTTCTTTCTGCCGACTGCGTGGCGTTAATTTAATAGTTTCCTGTAACAAGCGTTATTGACTGCCCGCGTAAAGTTAATTAATGATAAAGACTGCCCGCCGCTTGTTAGCGGTGGGTCTTTTTATTATCTCCCCTTGGTTTCCCAGGAAGGGATCGTTTAGCGACAAGACCATGTGTCGTGTCGCTCGATTTTTGCGGCAAGATCCGGATGCAAGCTAAGAAGTTATAGTAGGACTTCTTTGCTTGCATTTTCGCAATATCCTTCTCGCTTTTAGGTAGGACCTCTACGTTGCATTTTCGCAACGCTCTTATTCCGCTTGCCTTGATTTCTGCGTTTTCGCAATGAAGTGATTGCGCGGTCGCTCGGGCTTTGCGCGTGGCTCGCGTTGTCAGCGCTTCGCTCGGTCAACGTTCGTAACGTGATCTGTATTCGCGTTACACATTGAGCAATGTCTTATCATATAAAATAATATGTTATAGCCCGAACAGGCTATACACGAATTATTAAATATATTATTCTAAATACATATTATTTGATATGATTGCTCAACGTGTAACGCGAATACAGATCACGTTACGAACGTTGACCGAGCGAAGCGCTGACAACGCGAGCCACGCGCAAAGCCCGAGCGACCGCGCAATCACTCATTACGAAAACGCGGAAACCAAGGCAAGCGGAATAAGGACGTTGCGAAAATGCAACGTAGAGGTCCTACCTAAAAGCGAAAAGGAAATTGCGAAAATGCAAGCAAAGAAGTCCTACTTAGAACTCCTTAGCTTGCATCCGGATCTTGCCGCAAAAATCGAGCAACACGACACATGGTCTTGTCGCTAAACGACCCCTCCTGGGAAACCAAGGGGAGATAATAAAAAGACCCATCGCCAACGAGCGGCGGGCAGTCTTTATCCTTAATTAATATTACGCGGGCAGTAGCGCTAACAGTCGCAAGTGTCAACAGCGAGTGTCGATAATTATTGTAATATCGAGTAGTCACACTCAGTAAAAATCGTGGAGATCGAGGAGCAAGTCTCGCGACGTAAACCCGACTCCAAACACGCGCACGCGATTGTCAGTTAACACGATACGCGACACTAGTAGATAATAAATACGAGGACGAATTATAACTAAGACCATTTGTAATGAATAAAAGTTTTATTTAACATAAAAAGTGTCCAGTGCTACGGGTAACCCGCCAGACGCATCCCAGATTCCTTAATCTTAATCCGGCAACGATCCCGAAATTTACAGTGCCTCACCCGAGGCATAACAAAATGCCTTCTTTAGTTTACAAATCTTGTTTTTCCTTTTCTTATATCCTTCTGGTAGATGCATGAATATTTCCTCTTCTAATTCTCCATAGAGAAAGGCAGTTTTTACGTCTCCGGAAAAGATTTATAGCCAACAGGAAAATAATATGGCCGAATCGCGAAATCCGCAAGAACACACTCCCGCGAACCAGCCGCAAAGCGCGGTAGACGAGAAAATAGAAAACGTGCGACGATCCATTCGCCAGATGGACCAAAATATAGCGGAGGCGAATCGCACGCCGCCTCCCGAAATACATCGCGAGGAAAGAAGAGATGATACGCAACTCTTCGAAATACTAAATGAAATGCGCACAGAAATAAGAGCATTGAATATGCGAGTAACGCGAGTAGAAGACGCGATTATGGATTTGCCACGTCACGGAGGTACACGCCGAGAGAACGATAACGACGCGTTTAATGCCACATACGGGCGAACCGACCGCGACATCAGAAATCGACGTAGCATAGCTCCAAACTACTTGCCGTTAAAAGAAGCAAAAACAATGATTCCCGAATTTGACGGAACATCGCGACATAAGTTATTAGAATTTTTAAATGCATGCACGTATTTTTTTATATACGAAATTTTATATACGAGAGACGCGAAATATTCAGACTTTCGACGAACTAAAACAACAACTCGAGACTTGTTACCAGTCGAAACAAACGAACCGGCAATGCTTTAAATGCCGAAAAACGGACATTTCGAACGCGATTGTCGTAGTAGCCGATACGCGCTCTCGAAACCGGAAAAACCCTCGCGAATAAACGCAATAAGTAAATACTGCTCGCATTGCAAAAGAACAGGACACAGCCGCGACGAATGCTGGTGCCTAAACAGAAAACCGAAACATAGTACAGATAAACCAAAAATCGGAAATCAGCAAAAAACGCGCGAAGAAAATATACGCGACCGAAAGAAATCGCGACAACAGAAAAGGAACGCCGATAGCGCAAGTAGCAGCAGCGAAGACGAGCAGGATAAAGCGAGAAAGAAACAACCGCGACCTGCATCTGAGTATCGCGTTACACATATTAAAGATATGCCACGCGCACAGAAAAAAACGGATTTATTGCTAATAACATTACCAATGCGACAAGCAAAAGACGGAAAAATACAGATGTTGTACGACTCAGGGTCGACCATCTCATTAATAAAATTGAAACATTTAAAGGATGACACACTAATACATGAAGGTAAAATCGCGCTTACAGGCATAACCGGGCATAAAGTACACACCATAGGAAAAATGTACGCCACGATCAAGATAGAAAATCACAAGGTAAAACATGCATTTTACGTTGTAAGAGACGACATTCCGATAGAATATGAAGGAATAATAGGAATTGATTTCCTTCAACAACATTCGGTATCCTGTGATTATAATCAAAATCAATTAAAAATAGGAGACGCCGTGCTAAGATTCCATACGTTTAACAAAACAATCCTAAAACCGCGCAGCAAAATCATTGTAAAAGCGATAACGAAGCGAATTCGGATAAGAATAATACGAGCAGAGGAAACCGCTCCAGGAATCTACCTTGGAAACTGCTTAGTAGAACCGAAGGATTACACGTGTCCCGTTAGTATCATAGATACAACCGATACAGAAGTCGAGATACAGACGCCGAACGTCACCCTCGAAGACATAGAACGCGAAATCGAATCCAAAATACACACGATACAAGCAAGAAAAAATTTTAAGCCTACTAGCTCGAGACAAATCTGACAACTACTACGCACGCCACATTTAAATACGGAAGAAAAACAGGCACTCCTACGGATATGCGAAGAATATTTCGATACATTTCAGTTGGACGGAAAACCACTGACGTGCACCGCGACGGCAGATTACGAGATAAACAAGCGCGCCGATACCTCGCCGGTGAACACGAGACCGTATCGTCTTCCCGATAAGCACAAGACGGAAGTAAATAAACATGTTCAAGAAATGCTGAAAAACGGCATCATCCGTACAAGCGCGAGTCAATGGAACGCACCCTTATTAGTGGTACCGAAAAAGGCCGACCAAGAAACTTGAATCTCTATGGACCGGACCGTATGCAATAAACGAAAAAAATTCGGACGTGAATTATACAATTAAGAAAGGAAGAAAAGCGGTGCGCATACATACAAACAAATTAAAGCAGTTTATAGAAAACTAAAATAAAAATCTTACCTATTTGTTGTTGGAACGACCGATTAACCGCATCCGATCCAAAGCGCGACGCATCGGCTCAACCGTACTCCGACCTCGCCCTTCGGAGTTACGGAAGATAGGACGGAGATGATTGAGAAAAACGCGCCCTCGAAGGCGTACAGGCATATCCAACCAAAGTCGTCGCAATAATGGAATAAATCCATCGGGGGGCTCATAACGAGGCATCCAAACAGCACTGTCGAACCCGTCGTCCACCTCATTCATATCCGTTTGAGGCACAATAATTAACACTGTACCATCACTGTCGAAATCTTCCTCCGAAGAGGGAAGATAAGTAGATCGATCAATTAAATTCGCGCAAACCATGTTAGTGGTATACTCAGTAAAAGACGACTGAATAAAAAACCGCACGACGCTACTCGCGTAAGGACGCATCTCGACCACATCCGCCTGCCATAGGTCGTCGTACCCGCGTATCGCGACGCGACGACGCGGAAAGTTTCTTCTCGCGGGCGCGTGCAATTCCTCGACTAGTCTTCGTTTTTCGGCGCTCATAATTCTCTTCTCTTTCTCTCAAGGATGACGTTGGGCGGGATCTCTCTCTCTCGAGCGGCTCGCCGCTCCGAGTGTCGCCGCTGGTCTCGCGAATCTTCGCTAGTTCCGTCACTCTCTCCGATAGCTCGTCCACGTCTCTCTTCAATCGCGATATTGAGTTTTCCAATTCTCGTTTTTTCGCCGCAGAATTAGCCGCGGAATTCGCGGCGACGCGCGATTTTTGGGTTGGTTCCTGTATTATTTTCCCCTGATTGAACAGTATTTTACGATCGCTTGCGCTTTTCGTCGAAGACTCCACAGCGCTGAGCGATATTGTATTTTTTGCGGCATCGATTCGATCGCTTAAACTATTAATTCGTTTATCTAAGGCATCGATTCGTTTACCTAAAGCGTTAGCGTTAGATTCTGTTCTCGAAACGGAATTTTCTTTCATGAACATTAATTCGTATAAACCGGGGGTACCAATGTATTTAATTTCATCTATAAGTATCGAGTCATCCGCGTATATATTGAATCGCCTATTGCCGAGCATCGCACCTTTCGCGCTAATGTACACTCCGTAAACGTGATCGATCTCATTTAGCGCTTCTCCGCCGAGAAGAGTCCCAATGTATTTTCGTCCCAACGGTCCTAGCCGGCCGTGCAACATTTCGACCCTCGTTAAGATAGCACCCCCACCACAATAAATTAAAATAAAACATATGCCAAAATTAAGTGCTATTTAGGTGCTAATTTGGCGCTGTATTCCTAATTTTAGTGCTCGAACCATTTAGCGTCCTAATTTTAGTGCTCACAAAATATATAAAATTAGATTTTGGTGCTCAGTCCTTGTCGCGAAAAATTCATACTTAAACTACCGAATGACTAAACTAACAAGAGTAAAGTACTTTAAAAAATTGAGATAAAGGATCGGTTCTGGCCTTGAAATATTCCCTGATTTTACTGCTCACAAAATATATAAAATTAGATTTTGGTGCTCAGTCCTTGTCGCGAAAAATTCATACTTAAACTACCGAATGACTAAACTAACAAGAGTAAAGTACTTTAAAAAATCGAGATAAAGGATCGGTTCTGGCCTTGAAATATTCCCTGATTTTAGTGCTCACAAAATATATAAAATTAGATTTTGGTGCTCAGTCCTTATGGCGAAAAATTCATACTTAATCTACCGAATAACTAAATTAACAAAAATAAAGTACAAGATTTTTATAAATATAATTTTTCTATATCATTTCATGCATTGTGGTACGTAATATTTCAGAACTATATAATTTGCATTTATTATTGTGCTTAGTTCCTCCTTATCCGAATTATTAATTTTACATTTAATGATAGAACCACATTTACAGGTACCATTTGCATATCTTGATTGTCCATTATTAGCCAGTTTATGGTTTTTAAAATTAAAGCCACAAGAAAATTTAGTGGCTTCCCAAATTTTCTGACACGGTACGTGCTGCCACATGTCTGGTTGTAAGACTGTATAATGACCGTATTATTTTTCTTTTATATTTCAAGCCCTTTTTTAATGTAGTGAATTTGTAGTGAGTTTTTTCATGTGATTCTAATATGCACTGATAAGATTCATCTTGTTATGAATTCATTAATTTGTCTTTGAAGATTATGCTTATCATGTATCATTTCGTCTTGAGAAAATCACGGAAGTTTTGTTTTAGCGAGATATAAGATTGTCGTGTTGCGTTTAGAACGTTTAAGCATGAGTTTCAACTGTTTTCGACTGTTATTTGTTCAGTTTCAATTGTTTTGTCGTGTGTGCACAGATCGCTGGTCTTTAGTTGATGTAGAAGCGCGAGTAGAGAACAATCGATTTCGATATTGAGATTGTAACAGCGTTTACTCAAGTTAATTTTGCATTACAGTGCGCTATATTCATATTGTATTAGTTTAACATCATTCTTAATTATGTTTAAACGCGGAAGACCGCTCACAATAGATAAAAGCAAAGTAATGGAATTACTAATAAAATATAAAGATGACATCGTGTTAGATGATGACAAAATTATATCAAAATATGATAAAATATGGTGTACATTATCAAAAGAAATGAATGACGTTATGACACCGAATGCCTTGTATACATTTGTTGTATGTAATAAGCATAATGTTCGTGATAAATTAATGAGTTTATTTCCTTCTGCCGATCGAGATGCAAGTGATATTACGAAAGATAAAGAAAACGATACTTCAAAGAATATTTCAAAAAATGAATCATCTAATAATGAATCCGTAGCAACCTGTGACGAATCTTATGAACGCTTATTAGAATCACGTGAAGAAACTATTTTCACCATAAATATACCAAAACATGATTTCGAAGCTATGATAATTCATAAGAAATATCAAAGAACTGATAAATATAAAAGAAGAGTAATACGGCATCATACAGTCTTGCAACCAGGAATGTGGCAACATGTACTGAGTCAGAAAATTTGGGAAGCCACTAAACTTTCTTGTGGCTTTAATTTTAAGAACCATAAACTGACTAGTAATGGACAATCAGGATATGCAAATGGTACCTGCAAATGTGGTTCTATCGTTAAATGTAAAATTAATAATTCTAATAAGGAGGAACTAAACACAATAATAAAATGCAGATTCACCGAAGGAAATGGACGCTGCGGTAAACGTTATCTTCGTAGACCAATACGAGACGCTGTCGTGGAAAATATGCGCGGAAAATCTGCAATGGCATACAGAGCAGAAGTAGCAGAACAATGTATGGATCACAATAATGCTATAGAGCCCCGTATTTATATAGTTCTGAAGTGTTACGTACCGCAAAACATGAAATGATACAGAAAAATTATATTGATAAGGATCCTGTAAGAGCTTTGCATATAATGCAATTTGATAAATTAATGGGAATTATTCATAATATCGGATTACATCCATTTTTCGTACATTATTGGGGAAATTACCAGTTAGATGTTTACCGAACATACGCAGCTTCAGAACCAGCATGTGTATTTATCGACGCAACGGGAAGCATAATTAAAAAAATTCGAAAACCGGATAATTCTAATTCGAAGCATATATTCTTATACAATTGTGTTATAAATCATGATCAAAACGGACTTTTTCCTGTGACACAAATGCTGACAGAAAGCCATACGACAAATTCTATTCAATTTTGGTTAATTGAATGGATACGAACAGGTGCACCTTATCCTCGAGAAGTCGTTTGTGATTTTTCCATAGCTCTTTTAACATCAGCTGTCCGCAGTTTCACTGAATATCTGACACTTGAACAATATGCCGATGCCTGTAAGAATGTAAATATGCTGAACTGTTATATTCGTATCGACGTAGCACATTTTATAAAAATTTACGCAAATTTTTTAAAAGATGTACGACCTCGTATCAAACATTTTTACATGTCTCTATTGAGCCAGTTAATTTTATGTCGAAGTGAGGACAAAGCAAAAATTATTTTGACATCAATCTTAGTGATTGCGTATAGCGAAACAGAAGGGGTAACACAAGATGATACATTAACTGTCTGTGAAGAATACAAAATAAAAGTAAAGTCCCTCATGTCCTCAATGACAACAGAAGATAACTTTTTGGAAACAACAAAAGATAGCATTTATGACGAAGAACATGAAAATAATAATCAAGGAAACAAATGGACAGAATGGGCTAAAGGCATTAAAAAAGATGTTGAAGAGAAAATAAATATCATAGAAGGAGATCGCGAAAATGCGCATTATTTACCACATTTCGCGAATAAAATAATGACACATATCAAGTTTTTGCCTTTATGGTCATGTATCTGCCGTGATAAATTCGGATATAGGCGAATTCCAGCAAGCAGTGCATCAGTAGAAGGAGACTTTAATATAGTAAAAAATATACTTTTAAAAAATGAAGAAACACCTATGCGAATCGACGAATTTGTATTGAAGCATGTCAACTTTATAAGTGGTCGTATCAAACTTGCTAATGCACAGTCAAGAAATGTAACGGATGCAACAGAAGAATCACACACAGAAATAAGCGAAGATGAAATTGAACCTATCAATAAAATTATAACTGCGTCGAGCACCACAAATTCATGTCCAGTGTGTTCAAATGGAGACAAACCTACTGGTGCACATAAGTGTTATATTTGTAATAAAGCTGTGCATGCAATAGATGGATGTTCCGCGCCTGTAAGTGAAGAAGGATATGGACAGAAACGAATATGTCAGAACTGCGGTGATAATAATATCGCAAATGATATATTACCAACAAGAATAATAGAAAATTGGCGTGGATTGGCTACAAAAAAAGAAAGAATAAATAAATATATACAGGCAAATAATGTCGAGAATCAATTTTTATATAGTAATAAAATTATAAAAATGCCAATAATAAAAAATGGAGGCAACATTTCCATTAAAACAGCAAAACTAGGACATAACAAAATTTCTTTGACTAATACTTGTGCCTTCGATAGTACATTGCAATTATTTATTGCAGCATACTTTGATAAAGAGGAAATTAAAAGTTTTATATCATCGCAAGAGTCAAATATATTTTTGAAATTAGTGTTAGACGCAGCAACGCGTGGAATTACACAACAATCATACAAATTGAGAGCACAAATTTTAAAAGAAATTTTTACAAATAAGATACTATCAAATACTTGCATTTTGGTAGATTGTGCAGTAAATGTTGGATCATTATGCAATAAATTATTTGCAAAATGTCCGTTTTTTAAAGAAATATCAACATGTTCTAATGGCTGTTTGAAAAGAGAAAAAGATTTTCCACTTTTACATGCCAACATTAATTTCTTAATACGGCAAGACTATGAAGCATTAGAAAATAATATAATAATACAAGGATCACGACTTTGCTATCAAACAGATTGCAATGGTTTAGAAACAACAACGTTCTCACATATAAGTAAGTATTATTTAAAACAACATTATATATTTATCATTAGAGCTAATGATGAATGTGTTGATTTAACTATGTTTCAGAAATTAAAATATTAGAAATTTTATCATTATTACTATTTTATATATATAATATTGTGTGCGTGTAGACATATTTCCTGTTTATTAATAAATTCTCTATCTTTAGGTCCTTATATTATGCTGGAAGTTTATATAGAGGAAGAAGTATCTAACATCAAATTACTGAGCATACCAAAGAAAATAAAATTCACATTTTTGGAAAAAGATTATTCTCTTGTTGGCTTCGTAAATTATGCAGGACCTGGAAAACAAACAAGACAATCGACAGATAATGATATTGGGCATTATACAGCTATTTGTTACAGAAATAACAAATGGATCAACTATAATGACTGCAAAGATAAAGAACAATTTTTAAATGAGAATTATATTGTTTATCCACAAATCTTTTTATACGCGATATAATAATTGCTTTATATCAAATTAAAAAAATTATAATGTATAAAATTTCATTCGGTAGCTTAAGTATGAATTTTTCGCGACAAGGACTGAGCACCAAAATCTAATTTTATATATTTTGTGAGCACTAAAATTAGGACATATTTCAAGGCCAGAACCGATCCTTTATCTCGATTTTTTAAAGTACTTTACTCTTGTTAGTTTAGTCATTCGGTAGCTTAAGTATGAATTTTTCGCGACAAGGACTGAGCACCAAAATCTAATTTTATATATTTTGTGAGCACTAAAATTAGGACATATTTCAAGGCCAGAACCGATCCTTTATCTCGATTTTTTAAAGTACTTTACTCTTGTTAGTTTAGTCATTCGGTAGTTTAAGTATGAATTTTTCGCGACAAGGACTGAGCACCAAAATCTAATTTTATATATTTTGTGAGCACTAAAATCAGGACATATTTCAAGGCCAGAACCAATCCTTTATCTCGATTTTTTAAAGTACTTTATTCTTATACCTATACATATTCTGTCCTTGTTAGCTGATATCTTCTAAATTGTAATAGATAACTATATTTTGTTAATTGTTCTTAAAAGTACTTAAAAAGCACTTAATTCTGATATATTTACTTTTTGATTTTGTGCAAGTATTTAATAATGGGGGTGCTAGCTTCATGAAAGCTAGCACCTCCACTTTACAACGCGAATTCCAGCTAAATGGTTCGAGCACTAAAATTAGGAATACAGCACCAAATTAGCACCAAAATAGCACTTAATTTTGGCATATGTTTTATTTTAATTTATTGTGGTGGGAGTGCTAACTTAACGAGGGTAACATTTCATAATCTTGAGAAATTCGCGAAGTTTGCTTAACAGGCGTTTCAAACGTTGAGGACGACTCGAGATTCTCAGGTTCGAACGTTTCCTCTTCAGTTTCGTCCCGCGCGAATAGATCTCTCTCAATAGGATACACGTTTGACGGAGTAGAAACGGCATCTAATCGTCGTCGCGCTCGTATTCGTTTCACTTTAGGTTTTTTCCAAGCGGGGGTCAACTCTTCCTCCTTCCATTTTTCCTCATTCCATTTTTCCTCATTCTATTTTTTCTCGACGCTCGTCGTTACAGGCGAAGCGTCGATCGCGTCTCGCTTTATCATTTCGCGTTTAATCTCATCCCGTGTTCACGTGATCGTTGTATGCGTGATGCAAATTAGTGCCATCTTGCTTAAAAAGAATCAGCAGATTCGCGTTATCTCGAATCAAATGCTTTGGTATTTTAGCGTACGTTTGGCACAGTTAGAAGCAATCGACGTTCGAGTGTCGACCCATAGCGAAGTACTCTCTAATAGTATTCTCGATATCGCGTACTCGCGGAGCGGCGAGCTCACCGATCGACACGCCGCCGACCGCGCGCTCGCTGAGAGAGCGCGCGAGCGCGTCGCGGCTAAACACGACTCTCGGCGAGAGAGCCGCCGCGACGGCTGTATGGATAGCTATGAAATCGAAAACAAAACTTGGAATGGGCGCGACGAGATTCAAGAGAAAGAAGAGCAAAATGAGGACGACTGCTACGAGGAAAAGAACGCTTCCAATAGCGAAACGCGGTGGCTTCTTGCCCGTGCTGCCGTTATTGGGAGCTCTCGGTTCTTTGGCTGGAGGAGCGGCGGGTATCGCGAAAGCGGTGCACGATCGCAAAGCGGCGCGACGACAGTTGGAGGAATTGCAGCGTCACGATCGCGCAATGGAGGGTTGTGGTTTATACCTCGCACCGTACAAGCGCGGAAGTGGCGCGTCCACGACGAGAAGAAGAGGAAGAGCTAAAAAAAACTTTGCGTATACAGACGCTAGGAATTTTCCCATCCGTCGGAGTAACGACAAACGAACAGTTAAATCGCGCGGCGATACTCTCGCGCGTGCTTCACTTTAGAGGCGTGTTTATGAGCGACGCGCTTCCATCGCGGGCGCGCCGCGATGAGAGCGGCATCGTGAATTTAGACGACGCATTCGGCCCGGGTACTCATTGGGTGGCATATGCGAAAGTGATAAGAGTGAAACTTCTATAACGCTTCGCGGTAATGATAACACTATGAGAAGCGAGATTAAGTATGCGTATGGAGTAAATTTCACAAAACCTGATAACATCGGTTCACTACTGGGTTTCTCGTCTCGCGTGTTACAATCGAATAAATGATACGCGTCCGATAAGCCGATAAATATTATGGCTATTAATCTCATTAGGGTAGAGTGTAACGTCACGACAGGAGCGTATCACAATGACAAATCCGCGCATACTATACACGAGTTCGCGCCTAATGTTCCACCCGGATATAAAGTGTCGGAGATCCCAGCGCAGATCATTTACCTCCCGATCATCGCGCGGACCATTACTGATATAAATGTGCGTGTCGTGGATCAGAACGGAAGATTAATCGATTTTCGCGGCGAAAAGATCACAGTTCGTCTGCACGTGCGGCGAAAACGATGGAGAGGTGCGCGATGCTCGTAGTGAACGGATCGAATGCGAGAAACGCGCCCATCGTCGCTATCGCGTCGCCCCTAGACGCGAAAAAGAGAAAGAAAAAGGGAGGAAGGTTAACCGCCGCCAACGCAGCTTTCCTGCGCTCTTTGGGCTTCGTCGTACCGAGAACCGTTTCTCCGTAAAAGCGGAATGTGCGACATTCTAAGCATC
>NW_021851778.1:87311-87442 GCF_003651465.1 Formica exsecta
GCGTGGACGCTGCGCTGATAATGAATCACCGATTATATATAGCTAATCGCCGTAATGTGTGGTCAATCGACACAATCGAGAAACGATACGGTAGGCCCATGACGCTCACGGATTACGCGGCGTTTCTCCCA
>NW_021851779.1:0-967 GCF_003651465.1 Formica exsecta
CAATAGTTTTTGTATTATCACAAGTTTTGCATCGCGTAATAGAAGCTATTTGATATTCTGTTGAACTTCTTATACAATCATATTTTTTGCAAAGAGCTATAAGAAAATCAGATGCATTTCGTTTTGCAACGCTCGAAAAATATTCTCCTAAACATTGTCGTATTACATATGTATTTAAATTACGCATTCCATTTTCATATCGATGCATTAATATACGTAAAACATCTGATATATCGCAATTAAACAATTGTTGTCTAATGATATTTAAATGCAATAAGCATTGCAATACCACCATAGCATGAAACCTCGTCTGTATTTTGAAAACCATGTATGACCCGCTCAGAGATAATGGAAATTGTTTTCTAATAACATACGCTCAGAGATAATGGAAATTGTTTTCTAATAACATACGCTCAGAGATAATGGAAATTGTTTTCTGATAACACACGCTCTATCAATCACCTGAAATTTAACACTTACTCTTTCAATTAAATATTCTAAACCTGATGGTAAAAGAAGTTTAATCTTTTCTACGTAATCAGTAGATATATCTTGTACAATTGAAATCACTGTAGCAATTGTACCGTTTACAAGACCCAAACTAGCATCAATATTACGCCGTATCATAACTTTTGCTCCAATTTTAATTGTTATCTGTTTTGCAAGTCCAGCTGTTCTAGAATTATTATCATCATCATTATTTGACAATACTTTTAATACTTTCTTTTTTACATATGGAATGCATTTAATCGTATCTTCAGCAATTAATAATATTTCTTTAGAGACAATGCGACTTAACATTGCATTATTGAGAACATCACACATACGACAAGTAGGCAGTAAACAAATGGTATAATATATTTTTATATTTGTATATCGGTGTATTTCGTATAGTATGCTGTCCGTAAACAATGAAAAATTGTACCGTATTCTTTCGCACTTAAAATTTCACGTATGTCACGGCATC
>NW_021851780.1:0-549 GCF_003651465.1 Formica exsecta
AAAGTTTTTATCGGTAAAACAGACCCTTTGGGATCCCCTTAAGCGGTAGCTAAGCGTTTTCTATAAAGTCGTTTTGGTCGCGAATACACGACTGTTCGTAGACTAGACACGAAGAGATTTGTATCCGTTTGTGCATTTGGTAGAATATATTTATATTTGAAGTCATTCACCAGCCACGGAGCATTTTCTGGTGAACATCATTCTCAAGAACAATCCTTTCCGTTAGCCTTTTTCCCGGCATCTCCCGACTTTCTACGCATCCTTAACTATCTGCGGTTAATTCAAATAGCCGTTTAATAGCCAGGAAGGCTATTACACAGGCCAATCACACTTTCACAGTTTTCGATTTAGTTCACATATATAATTAAATCCTTTTATTCTATAGATTCTTTTCTATGTTAGAATAGTTTCCCTTTAAATTGAAATTCTCTTGCACTGCTCTTTTATTATGCATTTGTTACATGACTGTATGAAAAGTTATGGACATGCATAATGTCTTATCTCTTTTGTATGCTTGTCTATACGAAATTGATTGTAACATTTATTTAT
>NW_021851781.1:0-229 GCF_003651465.1 Formica exsecta
CCTTTAATTTCAATTTCTTGCCCTTTCTCAAAAGAAGCATCGTTTGCAAATTCAGTTATTTGAACCTCAAGCTTATTAATTCCATCAGTAATGGAACCGCATCCATAAGTTTTATAATTATTTGAAAAAGTATTAAAATTGGTTTTAATGAATGCACGTATAACTAAGAAAAAACATAAATTATTTTATTACAGCTCTATATACACACACACATATATATATTTATACA
>NW_021851782.1:0-343 GCF_003651465.1 Formica exsecta
ATGAAAATTTTCGGTAAATCTAACTTACAGGCACGTAACTAAGTCCTTCCGAAAGAAAGAAACTTGCGTACATAGCGATCTTAACTCTAAGTGCCGATAAGCGTTGTTCCTCTATTTCCTTGATGTGTTATGAAAATTTTCGGCAAATCTCAATTACAGACACGTAAATAAGTCATTCCAAACGGAGGAAATTTGCGTACATAGCGATTTCAGTTCTGTGAGCCGAGAAGCTTGTTCCTCAATTTCCTTGATGTGTTATGAAAATTTTCGGCAAATCTCACTTACAGGCAGGTAACTAAGTTGTTCCGTACGAAGGAAACTTGCGTACACTTCCATCTTAGCT
>NW_021851782.1:378-495 GCF_003651465.1 Formica exsecta
CCTCAATTTCCTTGATGTGTTAGTAAAATTTTCGGCAAATCTCACTTACAGGCTCGTATCTAAGGCGTTCCAAACAAAGGAAACTAGCATACACTTCCATCTTAGCTTTGAACGCCG
>NW_021851783.1:0-548 GCF_003651465.1 Formica exsecta
AATTGGTAAAATATCATTAATTCATTGTAATTATTTTTGGATCAAGAAGCGCAAAAAACAAAAATTTTACAGTAACGATATATCAAGAGACACGGTAGTGTCTCGCGCCAAGTCACGCGAAGCAAAGACCGCGCGTATAACAGCGATGCACCCCGGGTATCTATACGCGAGTCGGATAGTTGAGAGTACCTTAGATTACCAGATCTGGATAACGGCTGGACCGATCGAATTCTTGATAAGCTTAATCGATAGCTTGGGTTCGATTTATATAAGGAAAGTGTATTTATTTTCGCACTGCATGTTCTATAAAGCAAATATATTACGAAGCAAAGTCGGAATGTGGAAATTTTCATGTAAGAAACGTCACCATCTCCATCATCATCATCATCATCGTCGTCGTCGTCCCCTTTACCGCTATATATGTATACAACACATGCATAGAATATAGTGGTATTATACTACACGTAAATATACACGTACACAACACACATGTAATAATGGCAATGTCAGAGAGAAGCCTGAGAGAGGCAATGCCGGCGATTTTCGTG
>NW_021851784.1:0-1512 GCF_003651465.1 Formica exsecta
ACATCCTAGGTAAACAAAAATACTATTATCAATGTCTATGTGATCATACAATTAGTCATTTAACACAGGCAGCTGATGCAGAATATTTTAAAATTATTATTAAAATATTGTGAAATAATTGAATTAACTACAGTGAAATTAAATAATCGGTTATTGTGAATGAATAAAATGGGCAAAATTGTCAATATATGAAACGAAATACAAACATTCGCGTGGCAATAGAACTTTTTGGGCCGTGATATTTAGACTCGTAATATAATCGAGCAAACATAGTTGATCGACAAGATGTGTAGAAAAAGAAAGTATACGATGTTAATATCGCTTATCAAAATCGACCGCGTTTATTTTAAGCGCGGCGCCCAAAACATATTAACTTTGTATATACGACTGTTGACATAGAAACGCGTAAAATAATCGGATTACAACAAATATGTAAATTTTATTTTTCTGCAAGAGAAAACAAAACTAAACTTCAATAGCTCTTCGATAAATGTAGCAGAAAAGTTTATTCTCCTCCGTCTTGATCGACTAAGTAAACTATACTATTAATTCAATGATACATTAAAAGAAAGCAAAATGTATATATGTGAATGTATTAATTGAATACATGGTTTGTATCTACTAGCCAGTTTGATCTATGAGCTGTGTTATTTTGTTTGATACTATATAAATATATGTGTGTGAACGTTTGTGTATTTGCGCGTCTCAGGGAGATTATATATAGAACAAATCCTGGAGTCACAATGTGATTTTATTTTATGATAAAAGTCACGAAAAAAAGGTTCTTAAAAATAAGGAAACTTTTTTATCAAACATATAAGACATAAATTATATTAGAAAGAACATTTCATATGTTTAAATATACAATTAATGCAATGAAGCAAATATATTTTGTAAAGATTTTTTAAATGATATTTTTTGTTAAGACTTGCACCATTGTTGAGCTCACATTGTGAGTCCAGAGTTAGATCACAGAGTTATATTGTAACAGTTTTTGCAAAAATAAATTATATTGTACAATTATCACCTGTTCCTTAGAAAGCTTCTTTCTCAAAAATAAGTATTTTTTCTAAAAAGAAATCAATTTCTTCTATTATTATATAAGTTGTAATACCTAAGATATACAACTTCTCTTTCTTTCTCTCTTTCTTATTTCCTACCAAAATGATTCTAACTCGTGAACGATTGTCTCTATTATATACAATACACAATAGTTAAAAAAATTAAAAAGTACATATAGAGAGGGATACAGTTTCTCTTTATTTTTCCAAATATATTTTCTTTATTTATCGCACATATCTTTTACTATATAAAAACTGATAAGTTATTCCAATCAGTATAAAAATTTATAAAATTTGTTCATTAAATCTGTACAATTGTTATAACTCTAATCAATACAAACAAATTAATAATATTTAATTCTGCAGCGAGAGTCGACGTATTCGTCTACATAAAATTTATATATATATATTTATATATATAGAGTATTTTAATCACACACACATTGCGCAC
>NW_021851785.1:0-385 GCF_003651465.1 Formica exsecta
ATATTTATTATATTATTATATAAATTTATATAATGTTGAACTCTTTTAAAGTAAATGCTGTCAATATCAATTATCTGTATTATTGGATATATCAGATATATCTATTTGATACTGATAGCATCATTAATTGTAAATTGTACTATAATTACGTATAATTGTACAATTAATTATAATTATTATTGTATTATAATTATAATTTATATGTAATTATATAATTGTATTAATAATATTATAATTGTATTAATAATTATATAATTGTATTCATAATATTATAAATTATATATAAAATATCCTTTTTGTTGTAAATTACACGAAAATTTATCGAAAAAACATGTATAATGGCAATATAGAAATTCTAAATTAATATATTTATTAAATATTAGTT
>NW_021851786.1:0-415 GCF_003651465.1 Formica exsecta
CCGCTGTCGAGTGTGTCTCGCGGAGAAGAATAAAATTCTCGCTGTCGAGCAAGACTGTAAATATAGTGTATATAGTGTATATAGTGGTTGTATTATATGTTTATAATAAGTCCATCATCCTTACATCTTTCCGGAAAATATGGAACAATTTTTCTTTCGGAAAGAATATTTAGCTTTGCTTTCTCGCTTTGCTTTATCTCTTACAGATTAGTTTGTGATTTTTAATTTTAACAAAGTGCAAACACAACAACTTCATCAATTGGAAAATGTCACATATCTATAAGTATGTATTTTGATAAATATAAAATATATACAATATACAAATTACATATAATAAAATTTAATGAGAGACTTTTATTTTACAGCAAAGAAAACAAGAACTGCATGGGCATCACATTTACAGTTAACAAAAATG